>NC_061109.1:79179184-79191684 GCF_015104395.2 Macrobrachium nipponense
GAACATGCAAGCAAATCGCTTTCATGACTGCAAAAATCAGGAAATTCTTTGTCATGTTGTGGGTCTCCCTTTTCTTTGGTTTTCCCCCGTTTTTTATCATGCTTCTTTAATAGGAAAGCATACAAAAATGAAAAGCATTAAACTCATCCGTTTACGGAAAACGATATCAACTGTTTTATTAAAACGAAAAGTATTAGACTACATCTTCAGCAAGAGGAAGTCTCTCAAATATAAACTTTACTCTCTTGGCTCCACATTGGAATCATCAGCGTATTACTTTTGCTGCCTTCCACAAATGTACAGCTTTGTTACTGTGATCCTTTGAAATGTTAGATTAGGTGAAGAAGGGCAAGTCTACAGACTTGGTTTATATTAGACAAAACCAGTAAAAACCAAAGTGAAATTGCCAATGAGAGGATAGCTTCTAACATCGAAAGCTCCTTCTCGCATTTCTCAAGAAATATGAGAAGGATCTTCCGAAGTTAGAAGCTATCCTTTCATTGATAATTTCTCTCTGGATTTTACTGGTTTTGTCTAATATAAACCAAGTCCGTAGACTTGCCTTTCTTCACCTAATGTAACATTTCAAAGGATCACCGTAACAAAGCTGTACATTTGTGAAAAGCAGTAAAAGTATCAAGCTGATAATCAATGTGCAGCCAAGTATTTATCTTAGCATCTGACTCAACAAGATCTATCGAGTGAAAAAATAGCTAACTTTTCCCTTGCATCAAGAACAGGAAACTCTCAACACGAGACCAAGCATGTTTTATTAAAAGTATAATAGTAATAACAGAAATTCATGCAAAAACAATAACCCAATATAATATATTTTTACGAGAACCACTAATCTTTTTATTAAATTTAACATAAAACAACATATAAATTTCAAGGTACATATTCTGCGATAGGTTCATGTGGCAATTACAGTATCCTTCATGACTGTGTATTTGAAAACGCTAAGTCTTGTTGTACTTACACCGATAATATATTTGTGTGTATATATACTTAAAAAATCACAGTAGATGCACGTGACTTCTTTAAATTAGCGAATACCATAGAAAAATGATAGTCAGAAATCCAAGCGCTTTCGTCTTCACTAAGACATTGTCAAGGAACAAATGAAACACAATTGGAGAGAAAGTTATCAGGTAAACAACAGATCAAAAATACCAGATGGTTAATTGTCAAAAGGATTATCGAACATCACACGGTCACGAACCAAAACAGATTTAATCCTAACAGAAACTACAAAGTATCCGTACAGTCCAAAACATGTAAAAACTAAGTATATTAATTTTGTTGCTAATATTTATCTATAACTTTTTTCATTATGACGGCATCAAGTTTAAATAAACCAAGACTTAAATTTAGAAATTTCTATTATTTGACTTCATGTAACAAGATTCAATGAAATATGTGAGAGAGAGAGAGAGAGAGAGAGAGAGAGAGAGAGTGATTTGGTTATTACGACACGTTAAAGAAATACAGAGCCAAAGACGGATGTATGATCAGAATACCTAATAGGAAATAATCCAAAACTAAACCCCGGAAGGGGGGTAAAAAGGAAAAGGGGAGAGGGGAGAGGGGAGAGAGCTGACTACTGAGGGGCTGATGGGCGTGGGTGAAACGTCTGGCTGGGTGTGTCGTTCAAGAATCAAAGTTGCATGTCAAACTGGGTGACTCATAGGTCCTGCCAGGCTTAATGGAGGAGGAGGGAGGGGGAGGGGAGACGGTGTGGGAGAGGAGCTGACAGACGATCGGACGCCAAGTCCCCCTTAGGGAACAATTCGACCCTTATTTCGGCGGCCCGACAAATCTCCTTCCTCGGTAATATGTTGTCCAAGGGTGGGGGGTGGGGGGGGGGGGGGGGAATGAGCGTCACGATGGGTGGGTGACTACAACGGAGGCAGGGGGGTGGGGGGTGGGTCTGGGGAGGGGGATGAAAACTCCTATCTAAGGAGGAATGGTATTAGTAACCATGATTGTCTCTGAAGATGGTTGTATGGATGGATGTACGGATTATGAAATTTAGGGACAAGTCCAAGCATTGGGACCTATTATGGTACGCGACATTTTTTTCTCACAAAATATTTGCCGCCATCGAAATCACTTTTCCACTGTGAAAAGTTAATAATAAAAGTCTATCTCCCACCCCCCCCCACAATACAAAACACAAACAAACAAGAAACCAAGAGCCAATCGCATAATAGTGATCTATACCTCACCCACCAATCCAAACAAATAACGGGTCCCCCACCCTCCCTAGACCCCTCAACAAAATTACCTACATTTTCAGGTAAATAACATGTGAATGTATAATATTAGTATAAAATGCAAATTATTCCCCACAGAAGGACCTAGATTAGATGTATGGTACGACTTATAAAAGGATTTCTAAACAATCAATTGGCGTTCTGTTTGGGAAGATTAGTGAAGAGCTGAAAGCTAATTGATTTCGTAAAATAAACTAAGACAAATTTTCAGGAAAATACTATATTTTTCATTACATAAAAAATTAATAAATACTTATCAAACAAACATTCTTATATTACACACCATCAAAAAAAATATCATATTTCAGGAAATCCTATAAAACGCGATAAATGCCATGAAAAAATTAGGCATATTTCATGACGAGAAATTTTATACCTTTTTATAAAATAGAAAATGATATGTTTCAAGACATTTCTTAATATATTCCAGGAAACATAATGTATTTCTCGAAAGAGATGCCACTGTAAGTTCATTTCATGAATACAATGCATTTTCTCAAATCTTATATTTTTCAAGGACGACAAGGTACTATAAAGCGAGAAATAAAATAATATATTTCATCTAATTTCCAAGAAGGGAAATGTAAAGCTCAAAGAAAGTGAGAAAAATATATATAAAAAAAACACTATATATTAATTCTCAGAATGTCAAATGCTAATCGGTTAGGCAATTTTTCAAAATGTCGAATATTTAGTCTAAACTTTGTTTCCCACAATGGCGAATATTCATTTCGGAATTCTTCTATTTCCTTGAATATCGAATACACATTCCAGGGACTTGTTTTCCATAATGTCGAAAGACATTCCAGAATTTTTTTTCCCCCTTGTCGAATACACATTATAGACGTTTCTATTAATCCTGGTATTGAGGACCCATTCCGATATTTTTAATTTTCCGGAACGTCGAATCCCAATTCCGGGATTTTCTGTTTTCCAGAATGCAGGATACCCGACCTCCATATTTAGAATTACGCATTCCAGGGATGTAAGACCAACTTCCCTGTTTGGTTTCTCTGCGTCACTGCCAGAAAATATGAATAAATAGCTCATTATTATTAATACATATAAATTCGTAATTTCCAAGATTTTTATTTCAATCCTAATATCTTCACGAACATTTAACTTGGAAACAAAATGATGGTCACCTTCTACTTCATTACTACCCATTTTTTGTTCATTTATTCAATATTTCTTAATAACCTTTCAAAATTCATCCCTCCAAGCACAAATGAATTCTCTTCAAGTGGAATACTTCTTAAGAAGTAAAATTGTTGTTCCCAAAATTACCTACTAAAATCGCACTTACAAATACTAAAGATATATTTGCATTTCATGAGAGAAATCAACGGTTAAAAGAACTCTCCTCTCCCATCTCTGGCCCTCTGATTAAGACAACAAATTTTTACACGTATACCTATCATACATACATACAATACATCATATATATATAATATATATATATATTATATATATATTATATATCAATTATTCTTCGGTACATATATGCAAAATATATCATTTGGGAGGTAGTGCAATTTAGATATTTGTAGCTTGAATTGATATATATATATATATATATATATATACTATATATATATATATATATATATATTACACACACAAAACACACACACATATATATATATATATATATATATATATAGTATATACATTTCCTGATTCATATACATATATCTGAGCTACAATGTCCTTTATAATCTAATTCGCTCTTATCGGAATAATATATTTTCAATTATTCCCCTTCGGTACATATATGAAAATATATCATTTGGGAGGTAAAGTGAATTTAGATATTTGTAGCTTGAATTGATATATATATATATATATATATATATATATATATATATATATATATATATATATATATATATATATATATATATATATATATATACACACCACACACACACACACATATATATATATATATATATATATATATATATATATATTATATTATATTATATAAAGAATCGGTAAAACAAAACTCGTACACACACCTATGCACACGGCTGGAGAAGTCCAGCTGTCAAAATGCCAAACTTTCTGCTCCGCGTCCAACGTGACTAGAGGAAAATAGAAATAAAATAAAAGAAATATGGAAATAAAAATGAAAGCGAATTAAATTCTACTACTTCACCAAAGACAGGTTTTTTTGTGCTTTCGTCTTGTCGACGACAGCTCTCGGCATATCCCTGACAGCGGGGAGCGTCATTGAGTTGAGAGAGAGAGAGAGAGAGAGGAGAGAGAGAGAGAGAGAGAGAGAGAGAGAGAAGG
This sequence comes from Macrobrachium nipponense, assembly GCF_015104395.2. Classification (NCBI taxonomy): domain Eukaryota; kingdom Metazoa; phylum Arthropoda; class Malacostraca; order Decapoda; family Palaemonidae; genus Macrobrachium; species Macrobrachium nipponense. Next base: position 79,183,759 of record NC_061109.1, read on the forward strand.
GAAAAAAAGCACGAAAATGAATTGAAATGTAAAGGAATTTTTTTTTAATATGTGGAAACGAGCTTCTCTGAAAACTGCGTGGCGGCGCTTCAAATATCGTGACTAAATGGCAACTTCATCACTGGCCAACGTTAGAAGCCTCCCAATGGAGTTTTGACTTTTTTTTTTTTTTTTTTTTTTTTTTTTGCTAACCTTTACTGGCCTTTGGTTCTGTTTCCTGACAACGTATTACAATTTCTCTCTTCTGTTGAACACTCTGGGTCCTCCAACTGCTCTCAAAATGGCCTGAAGAGAGCGTTATTCGAAATGGCGAATTATATTCAGAATGTCTATTTTATCTCATCTCTAGAGGGAATTGAATGACAGGTATTTCGTTCGATGAAAAATCATTTCCTACCATTTTATGCACGCTCTTTTGCTTACAACCTCTTTTCTAAATGTATTTCTGAAATCCATGGTAGCGACTTCACACCCGGTAGGTAACCATTCCAAAAGATATCAGCTAACGTCCACCTTACTCGTGGCGTGGCTGTTTCCATCTCTCTACAACTCATCTTTGAAATCTTTACCCTTATTCTCGTATTATACTAGTTGGCAAGTTTTTCAATAGCCTTCCTAATTTTTTTCAATGCTGGACTAGGACTATACGATCATATGTATATTTACCACACACACACACACACACACACACACACACACACATATATATATATATATATATATATATATATATATATATTATATAATATATATATATATATATATGTACACACACAATCCACCTTTAAGCTTCATCGTACGGTGCAGTTTATACAGCAATTATTCTCATAAGTTAAATGACGGTTTTCGAAATAGACTTCGCTCATTGCATATACCGGAAAAGTGTATATGTGTATATATATATATATATATATATATATATATATATATATATACATATATATAAATATATATATATATATATATATATATATATATATATATATATATATACATACACGCACTAACGTTCTCTTCAAAATGACTACGAATAATTTGCATCGTCATTAAATCTAAGAGAATAATGAAACTTATAATCCAGCTCCTGTTCTCTCTGTCACTTTTATTGTAACCGACAATCCCTTTGTTGCTTTATGTTCTCTCTTCTTTTCCACTCAATAGTCTGCAAGCGTATACTGTAACTTCCTCTCAACTCAAGAGCGTTCTGACCTTTTACTCGAAACTGCAGAGCTGTATTATATTATTATTATTATTATTATTAATCTTATTATTATAACTTTTCTTTTGTCCTAAACAAAAGTTTATAATGGCAATGTTTACCAACGTCTTTGGATTTGTTTCCCCACCCCCCGCCCCTCCGTAATAAGCCCCCATAAACTGCATATTACTGTGATTGCAAACTAAACTGTATCGATATAACGTAAGACAGAAGGTACGAAGCAGAACGAGGGTACCAGGTCTCCATAATAAAAGAGTGGGAAGATCTGACCTGGTGGTCATCACATGTCAACCCAAGGGGAGAGAAACTCCCTTCAGGATGACGTTGGTTCAAGGGCCCCACAACCGTTCCAAAAAAAAAAAAAAAAAAACGCACACACACACATACGTACATCCTAGGATGACGAATGCCCCGAGGATTTCAGTGGTGAAGCTTTCACCTAAACCGTAAACACACAAATAATACTAAAACAGAGATACAAAGCAAATCATTCTCAAATTCCTCTCTCCTCGCTCTTTTTTCCCTGCAGAAGTAGCTACAACCGGCCAGTCAGTCTCTTTGTCCGTTTCAATCCTCGGAGATAAAAGAGAAAAGAAAAGTCGGCATCTGATGCCATACTCGACTCGAGTTGCCAGTTTCGCTTTTGATATTCGTCAATCGACTTATTCTGGGCTGCAGCGGTGACTCGCTGTTTTCAAGGAAAAAAAAAATCCTTGCATGAAGTAAGTCACTGGGGGAGATCTAATAGCAAACGAGACTGAAATTAAACAAGTCTGAAAACTTGGCATTACTAACACATACCTAACGAGACATTCCACACGTTCGACATTAATATGAATTTTAAAAATGGATACATGAATACAACTTTCCTTTCAAAGCCACGATATTTCACATACGTGAAATAGCCCCTTCAGAAAACTAACTTCTCTCTCTCTCTCTCTCTCTCTTCTCTCTCTCCTCTTTATATATATATATAATATAATATTATAACTAATTATTATAGTATACTTTTATTATTTTTATATAATTATAATACATTAAATATTATATATAATATATATTTATATATTATTAAATTATAATATAATATACACACGGACTACTCAACATATATTTCAATCTGATTTTTTAATTCTGAAAAGGCTACATATAGACAACTCGCAGTAAAAGCAGTAAAATACGAAGCCAGTACCAAGAATATTATAAAGGTCAAATGAAGTATAGCCAATCACTTAAATTGTTAATTTCAAACCCAAAATTTTAATCAGCTTCATTTTGCGTTCAGAAAATTGATTCCATTGGTGTCATTTCTTTTCTCCTAGGCCGGAATGTCAATAGAATACGACAGAAATAAACAAACCAGACAATATAATTAATATCTTACACTACTACTCACAAAAAATACCTTACACCGGTGCAATAATTTTCGCCACAATATTTTTCAGCACGTACATATGCTGGCTAGAAATCTTTGGCAAACATTTTCTATAGTAGATTCACATCAACCGCGCATTTGATGTCTAGGCCAGTCCCTTACGACGCTCCTGATTGGCTGTTAACAAGCCAATAACAGGGCTGGAAACTCTCAGTCTCTCTCGAGAGTTCACATGGGTAGGATCTATGGTCCACCCCTCTTGAGTGATACGTCTTTCAAAAGTACCCCTCAAGAGAGATGGAACATACATCCTACCCATGTAAACTCTCGAGAAAGACTGAGAGTTACCAGGCCCGTGCTAGGCTTATGAACAGCCAATAAGGAGCGTTGTAAGGGACTGGCCTAGACATCAAATGCATGGTTGATGTGAATCAACTAGAGTGATTACGCCAAAAATAAATATTTTCATCTCATACTTTCATTCTACAAGTCCTGTCAGGAAATTATATTTTATACGTTCTTTTTGTTGATGACAAAAAAAGTTCAAATTCATATAATAAAAACATTTAACCAATTATATCTTCCTTTTCTGCATACTGGTAAAGAATATCATATACTACGAATGTCTTCGTTTTCTGGTGAAACGAAGAAAAATAAGAACTTCAAAACCTTCAACTGGAACGAATTAACCTCAGGTAAAATGTTCGAATCACCCTAGCGCACTCCATCAATAATTATTGAGTCATAATTTACATCAAAAGCAACATTGTTAATTTCATCCACTAACAATATTAACCTTATATCACACGTTTTTCTCATTCGAGACGAAAGGTTCCCTAGATTAAAACCTCTATTACTTGGACTTTATCTAATATATGTATATATATATTACAATCCGTATAAAATAAGACATGAATGAGAAAACACTTTATTCAGGTATGATAATCAAAATACATTTCAAAGACATACACCGAACACCTAAAAGCTTATAAAAAACATACACAAACGGAAGAATGTTTTTCCCAGGAAATCTTCAAACAAAACACGTTATAAAAACAACGAACTGTATTTATGAAAACTCATTAATGGACAACGTCGACTTGGTTGAAAAAACAACAGGGGAAAAAACTCGAAGGAAAATGTTCCCTCGGGGTCATCTCAACAAGGAAACGCTGGCAATAAAAAGATAAATTTTAACTCTCTCTCGGGCATCCAATAACTTTAAGAAAGCATACAGCGCCGCCCACCAGAACCAGTTGCTCGGCACCAGCCAAACACGGTGATGTGTCTAGAACTGTGCCAACTAGATAACAGCCTCTCATCCTATGCTTCTATAACCCAGGTTCTTCTTTCCAGATTACTGGAGAGCACTGGAAACAACAAGCAGCAATGGAAAGAAGTTCGAAGGGGATCTGACATTCAGATGCCTTACTGGTGAGCGCTTGAAACGCCAAGCAGTAATGGAAAGACGTTTGAAGGGGACATGAAATTCGATTACTGGAAAGCGCTGGAAACACCAAACAGTAATGGAAAGAAGCCTGAGGGGATATGGCATTCGATTACTGAAAAGCGCCGGAAACCACAATCAGTAATGGAAAGAGGATTGAAGGAGATCTGAAATTTAGATGACTGGAAAGCGCTGGAAACACCAAGCACTAATGGAAGGAAGTTTGAAGGGGATCTGACCTTCAGATTACTGGAAAGCACTGGAAACATCAAGTAGTAATGGCACGAAGTTTGAAGGAGATCTGAGATTCAGGATTTATATAAGTGTTTTATTCCAGCTAACTCGAGTGTCTTTTTTCCCAGCTTACAGGAGAACACTGGAAAGATCTAGAGGAGAGAAAAAGGGATTTAAGGGAACTGAATTCTCGATTCATTCCAGGGTCTCATTCTCCAGCTTACTGGAAAACCCTGAAGATAAAAAATATAGGGATTTTTTCAAGTGTTCTGGATCCATGGATAAACTAATTTTCCAGTAGACAACAAAAGGCTTTGGAAACACTAAGTCCTTCTTTCCAGCTTACTGGAAGGAGCTGGAACACCATGCAATGCAAAATAAATCACAGGATTTCTTTCTAATTTACCGATGAAGTAAGATGAATGATCATGCAGCTACATAAATATTATAAAGACACCTACCTATCTACTATAAAATACCATTGGCCCCCATCATGTGAATAAAAGAATAGTGCGTTTAGGGCCACAGAAGATCCTCTTTCCAGTTCACTGAAAAGTGTTGGGAAGTGAGAGGGGGGGGGGGGGGTTAAGTGTTTTCCCCCTTTTTGATCGGAGCCATATGGCCACACTATACATTAATGAAACGAGAATTTAAAAAGTTACACGGAGCGTCTGGGACTAATAAATGTCATGACTAAATTCCTGAAATGTTAAATTAATTAGGAAGTGGATCTTTTTTATTCAATGCACAGAACATAAAACGATAACTACAAAAAAATAACATCTTCCATTTGCAAATCTGCCAGGAAAATTATCAGAACAAAATTCTCCTAAATATTGGGAATTGGTCGTCCACAACAGACCTGTCAAACAAGAGAACAGGATTCTACTTCATAAAATGCAACTTTTCCTTCTAAAGATTTTATATATATATATATATATATATATATATATATATATATATATATATATACATATATATATATATATATATATATATATATATATATATATATACAGCCACGAAGGAGAATTAGCATCTCCTGTGTTTCAATTTTCCTTCGTGGCTATAACTTTGTTCATATTATTAATACACATACCCAATGTATATTTATACATATATATATCATGTATATATATATAATATATAACTACACACACACACATATATACATACACATAAATTTATATATATATATAAGTAATAATTATAATAATTAATATATACACACACACATAATATATATATTCATACATACATATATATTATAATAATTATATATAATATATATATATATATATATATATATATATATATATATATATGTCATCAAGTACATAAGCAGAAAATGGCAAGTATTGGTTTGCTATACCCAAACTGGAAAGACTTCCACCCAGAATTCCGCACCTTCGTCTGACATAGAATCGAGAGGATTCAAATTGAAAAGTGATATGAGTGTGGCTTCACCAGTTCGCCTTCGAAATATACAGCAACGAATTTCACTCCCAGAGGAAGGCAGCAACCAGAACGTACAAATTTATGACAAATCAACATTATTTTATGATTGCCTAGGGCCCAAATTTCTAACGCTTGATTTTACGGTGAGAACATTAATGTACACCTGATAATATCTGCGGAAAAGAACACATTTCCAATAACCTCGCGCGCGTGCGCACACACACACACACTCATATAATATATATGTGTATATATATATATATATATATATATATATAGTATATATATATATATATATATATATATATATATATATGCACACAATCTCATATCGAAATTTTATAGCTGAAATACCTAAGTAAATGGTCGAAATGTCATCTACTGGACGCTTTCTATTGAATATTGTTATATGACTGGAGAGAGAGAGAGAGAGAGAGAGAGAGAGAGAGAGAGAGAGAGAGAGAGAGAGAGAGAGAGAGAGAGAGAATTTAATAAATTCTGTTATATTGTTAAAATTTACCATAGTTATGTCTTCTTTTTCCCACATTGGGAATAGGATTTTATTGTTGTTCAACTTATAAAAAAATAACTCAATAATTTGGTGACCTGAATCGAACGAAATAAACTACGAGCCAAAATAGACTGACGTTACAAAACACTTCCCTCTCCTTAGGTACGTATATATCTTTATCTTTATCGACGAGGTAAATTCCCTTCACTGCGCATTTGAACCATTTCACAGGTACTCTCTCTCTCTCTCTCTCTCTCTCTCTCTCTCTCTCTCTCTCTCTCTCTCTCTCTCTCCAAACACACACCTGCTCGTTCCCTTCCCGCTTTCCATTCATCCGCATGCAAATCCATCCTCTCTTTTCATATCCTGCAAAGTAAAACAATTACCGAGAGCGAAAGGAAAATTCATTGTGCTTCGAACTCTCAAATAATACATCTGTCAAGACTTCTCTCGGAAGCCACCACCTCGCCTTTGTTCCGACTTCCTTTGCAATTTGTTGACGACCAGGGCCAACAGACACACAAGCCGTCCCCCTCTGATGCCCATTTCCCCTCGGAGGACAAAAACACCCACAAAAACCCACGAGGGAACGGATACCCCTAGCACTCCTGCGACGACGAGTTCTTCTTCAGCAGTCCCCAACGCCCCTCTGCATCTGCGAGAACTTTGTGCACTACCTCCTCCTCCTCCTCCTCCTCCTCCTCCTCCTCCTCCTCCTCCTCCTCCTCCTCTTCTTCTTCTTCTTCTTCTGCGTAGACGACCATGTTTTTTTTTGTCACGTCAGTTTGCAGGAATTAATCTGTCAATGGCTATCTGCATCTGGGTGATTAACTCGTTTCTCCTTGGATATTTATTGAGTCAGTCTCTACTGTCACGCAACGGAAGTTGAGAGAGAGAGAGAGAGAGAGAGAGAGAGAGAGAGAGAGAGAGAGAGAGAGAGAGAGAGAGAGAGAAATAAAACTTCGTCTAATGCTCAACAGCTGTCAGGTACATAAAGAATGTGTGAAGTAGAACACTTGCTTAGCATAGAACACTTGCTTGGCAAGTTATTTTCATCTTTTATTTGTTCCATGCGAACTTGTGCTCATATGAATAACATAATAACCGCGAAGTTCCAGAGCACTGTGCAGGAAAATGCTAATCTACGGTTATCAAAGGCCTGGAACGATTATGACAGTCTTCTACAAAATTAAGTATTTCTTAGTTTTACCAGACCACTGAGCTGACGAACAGCTCTCCTAAGGTTGGCCCGAAGGATTAGCTATTTTTACGTGGCTAGGAACCAACTGGTAACCTAGCAACAGGACCGACAGCTTATTGTGGGATCCGAACCACATTATATCGAGAAATGAATTTCTAATCACCAGAAATACATTCCTCTGGTTCTTCGTTGGCTGAGCGGGGAATCGAACTGGTAGGCGAGCACGAAACCCACACGTCCAACGAGGGTTTTTTTTTCTCACACGCAAATGCGTTATGCTGTACTGCCTTCAGGTCATAATTTTAGCGGGTCATTTTTTGTTCAAACAATCCGAGTTCAAAGTCTATCGATGCTCTCAAAAGCACTTCATAAAATATACTAACAGTCATCACCATTGTTCTTCGCTAACGCTCATCCACCCAGCTTACACCCCTCCCCCCTCCGCCACCGCCTCCACCGCCAATTATTCTTTTATTATCTT
>NC_061109.1:79196684-79199184 GCF_015104395.2 Macrobrachium nipponense
GCGACTGGCATTGTGTGTATATATATATATATATATATATATATATATATATATATATATAGTATATATATATATATATATATATATATAAAGGTGGAGGAAAAACATCAGAGTTAAGGGATGAAATGCATGAAGTACAAAGCAAGCATTAAAAGTTATGTAAGATGGGCTAGGAAAGGAAAAATAAACTATTAAAGGACATAAATGTGAATAACAGATTGATTGAAGTGTATTGTTGCAGCCTATGGTTTGGGTCTGTCAGAATATGATTTTTATACATACACACACACATCCATACATGCATATATATATATATATATATATATATATATATATATATATGCGTATCTATATATAATTAAGTATGTAAGTATATATATTATATATATCTATATATATATATATAATATATATATAAGCGAATCCCACAGGAAAATGATAGTCAGAAATCCAAGCGCTTTCGTCTTTACTCAGACATGTCAAGGAGTTAATGAAGTACAATTGGAGAGAAAGGTCTCAGGTACAAAACAAGATCAAGAATACAGATGGTTAATTGTCAAAAGGGTAAAAATTAAAAGAGATAATCCATGATTATCGGATATCACACGGTCACAAACCTAACCGAAATTACAAAGTACCTTTACAGTCCAAAACATGTAAAAAGCTGAATATATTAATTTTGTTGCTTATATTTATCTACTTTGTAATTTTGGTTAGGTTTGTGACCGTGTGATATCCGATAATCCTGGATTATCTCTTTTAATTTTTACCCTTTTGACAATTAACCATCTGGTATTCTTGATCTTGTCTTGCACCTGAGACCTTTCTCTCCAATTGTACTTCATTAACTCCTTGACAATGTCTGAGTAAAGACGAAAGCGCTTGGATTTCTGACTATTTATTTTTCCCCATGTGGGGATTCGCTCCTTAATTTAAATGAAGTCACGTGCATCTACAGTGATTTTTCAAGCATATATATATATATATATTATATATATATATATATATTATATATATATATATATATATAGTACCGGTAATCTTCTTAGGCACGAAGATATAGTAAATCGTTGTATTCCACATAGGAAAATGAAAAAAGGTATATCTCAGAAAATGCCCAAACAGTTTCGTCCTCCAAAATGGACCTCTTCTTGGGGCGTTTATTAAGGAAAAAAAAAAAAAAAAAAAAAAAATATATATAATATATATATTATATTAATATATATTATATATATATATATATATATATATATATATATATATATATATGTAAGTAAGTAGGTATGTATAGATATTTACATTTAAGAACGTACTGTCACCTCCGTCACCAAAGACTATGCTTATGTTAGAAGCAGGGTCAAGATATTGTTGTGGTTATCAAAAATAATTTCATTTTACCGCAATAGTATCCCCATCATATATTAATCTGATAATAAAGTGTTATTAATTATATATATATATATATAGATATATATATATATATATATATATATATATATATGTATATACATTTCTCAAAATGTGAAAACAAAGTCACAACTTCACCAAAGATTCCCTTGGCCATGATAAACCTGGAGGCGGGTCAGCATGTCAACACGTAGCATTACACGTGCAAGTAACTCACATAAGTCACTATTCATTCCGTCATTACAAACACACACCACAGTCGCTTATGACAGAAAGAAAAAACTGAAATGAAAAGGATCCCGCTAGTCTTCTGAAGTATATGGCTCGCGACATGAAACAGCTTTGCTTTCATAAATGGATTCCGCATCTCTCTCTCTCTCTCTCTCTCTCTCTCTCACATGTGCACATACAGTACTTGTATGTTGTATATATATAAACACACAGACACACACACATTTATATATATATATATATATAAAGATATGCCATGAAGGAAAAATATATATACATATATATATATATATACATACATATATATATGAAAAATAGTGTGTTACGTTTCTTTACACATACACATGAGTTATAAATGAATAAATACAAGTAAAGAGAAATAACCTATGATTCTGCCCATGAAAATGAATTTACAAAGGCACAGACATTCATAGCCCACAACAATTAGACTTCCAAATTAACGTTAAGGCGTCGACAAGTTTGTGAAAATATATTTTACCCGTTGGTCCCACTTTCCACGAAATATTAAATCATCTCCATCGATATAAAAATATCACAGCAAACCTCTCTCCTAATAAAGGACGACAACGAAGGTAAGACCTAAAAACTATCAATGAAAGATACATCGTACCGCGAACGAGAGTGGGAGGAAATGAAATCTGAGTTTACATGACCGTAGAGTTTCACGCCGAAAACCGCGCTGGAATCAAGATTCTCATGACAATCTCACCACTTGGAAGTTTCCTCGCTTTATTTACATTTCCATTAAGGGTATAGCGTTTTAGAATGGACGCCTTTTTCTCCCGTAGCTCTTTTTTTTCTTTCTTTTTATTTGAGCAACGCCACAATATACACTTCAGGG
>NC_061109.1:79206684-79211684 GCF_015104395.2 Macrobrachium nipponense
CGTAGAATGGAAAGAACGAATAGGAGATTGTGGTTGTACTTATACATATAAAAAGAGAGTAATAGTAGTGCAGAAGATAAGAGGCAATTTGAAAAGCTATTAGATATGCTACTAGAATACAACATTCAACAAAATAAAATCACCTGCCAACAAGAAAGGAAAATACTTTAGACCTAGTATTTGTGACGAGATGAATTATGTTAAAAAAATAATAGTTTATAATGCGAGTATTTCAGACCATAATGTCATAGAATTAACAGTTCATTCCAAAGCAAGTGAAAATAGAGATAAAGCAAGAAAATGAAAAAGTGGGAAGGATATGAGGAAAATACAAACTTCTACAGTAAAAATATAAAAAAATGGTCAGAAATTAATGAAGAATTAAACAAAGATTGGGATAACATTTTCGTAAGTGATGACATAAGGGTAAATACGGAGATATTATATAAAATATTGGAGGAAAATAGTGGAAAAAATATATACCGAAGAAGAAAAGTAAACATCATTCATGCATACCAAGAGACAGAAGGATCTTGTTCCAGAAAATCAGAAAGTGGAAAAAAAGGTCTTGCAAAAGAAAAAAAAATGCATGGAAAGTTATAGAACTAAAAAAGTAAGATAGAAAATGCAGAACAAAAGATTATACAATCAAAAGAAAATGAAAAACGGGACTTGGAAGACAAAAAACCCTATTAAATATCAAGCAAAACCCCAAACTATTATACTCATATGCGAAGAAGATGAATAAAAGAAGAATAGAAATAGGCCCTCTGAGAATTGAAGGGAGATTAACGAATGAAAAAACAAAAAAAAAAAGGAAAATTTGCAACATTACTGGCAGAACGATATAAGAGAGAATTCACCCCTAGAATAGATAATGAAGATAATGATATAGAAGTAAGGGAAGAAAATATGGGAATATTTAGCTGACATAGAAATTAATGAAGCTGATATTGTGCAGGCAATTAATGAAATTAAAAATGGAGCTGCTGCAGGGCCGGATGGAGTCCCTGCTATTTTGTTAAAGAAAGTAGTTCATTCTATCGCAAAGCCACTTGCAATATTATTAAGACAAAGTGTAGATACAGGCAAGATTTCATGATGAGCACAAATTAGCATATATCACCCCTACTTTCAAAAGTGGATCAAGACTAGAGGCAAGTAATTATAGGCCTGTGAGTCTAACATCACATATATGAAAGTGTATGAAAGGGTAATAGAAAACAAAAATATTATGAAACATTTAATAAAAAATAATTTGTTTAATATAGGACAACACGGTTTCGTACCCGGAAAAAGTACACAAACCAACTGTTAGTCCACCGTGAGAACATATTCAAAAATATGAAAAGCGGAAATGAAACAGATGTGGTTTATCTAGACTTTGCAAAAGCTTTTGACAAAGTAGACCATAATATATTAGCAAAGAAAATTAGAAAACACAATATCGTAGATAAAGTAGGAAGATGGTAAAAGAATTTTTACACAACAGAAAAACAGATAGTTATTGCAAACGATGAGAAATCGGATGAAACCAAGGTAATATCCGGTGTGCCACAAGGTACGGTGCTAGCTGCAATATTGTTTGTTATTATGATTGAAGACATAGACAGTAATGTTAAGGATTCGGTAGTGAGTAGTTTCGCTGATGACACAAGAATAAGTAGAGAAATTACTTGTGATGAAGATAGGAACGCTCTACAAAGAGACCTTAACAAAGTATATTGATTGGGCAGAGGTAAATAGGATGGTATTTAACTCTATAAATTTGAATCAATAAATTATGGAGACAGAGAAGGAAAGCTATATGCATATAGGGGACCTAATAATAAGAGGCAATCACAAATAAGGAAGCAGTTAAAGACCTTGGTGTGATGATGAATAGGAACATGTTATGCAATGATCAAATAGCAATTCTGTTGGCAAAATGTAAAGCAAAATGGGAATGTTGTTACGGCACTTCAAAACAAGAAAAGCTGAACACATGATATGCTTTATAAAACATATGTTCGTAGTCCACTTGAATATTGCAATATGATATGGTACCCACACTATCAAAAGGATATTGCACAAATAGAGAGTGTACAAAGGTCCTTTACAGCTAGAATAGAAGAAGTTAAGGACCTAGACTACTGGGAAAGACTACAATCCTTAAAATTATATAGTCTAGAAAGGAGAAGAGAACGCTACATGATAATTCAGGCATGGAAACAGATAGAAGGAATAACAGAAAATATCATGGAACTAAAAATATCAGAAAGAGCAAGCAGAGGTAGATTAATAGTGCCCAAAACTATACCAGGAAAAATAAGGAAAGCACACAGGACATTAATCCACTACGCACCAGCATCGATAATGCAGCGTCTATTCAATGCGTTGCCAGCTCATCTGAGGAATATATCAGGAGTGAGCGTAGATGTGTTTAAGAATAAGCTCGACAAAATATCTAAACTGCATCCCAGACCATCCAAGATTGGAAGATGCAAAATATACCGGAAGATGTACTAGCAAACTCTCTGGTAGACTTTAGAGGCGCCTCACACGTGAGGGACCTGGGGCAACCCGAACGAACTGTAAGGTCTGTAAGGTAAGGTCTCTCTCTCTCTCTCTCTCTCTCTCTCTCTCTCTCTCTCTCTCTCTCTCTTGCCGTTCTTTTACAGGGTGGAAAACTGTTCTCATAGCAAGAAAAAGATTATAGGTAGAACACAATTTTGGAACAAAATAAACTACTCAAGGTAATAGTACCATACCATCACAACCCAGATATAATACTTATTTCAGGAGAGAGAGAGAGAGAGAGAGAGAGAGAGAGAGAGAGAGAGAGAGAGAGAGAGAGAACGCTACCTATAAGATGACTAGTTGGCCAGAGCTTATTGTTATTAGCAACGAGTATAGAGCAACGTAAAGAGTACAGGATATGCCACAGGAGGGGAGACGCGACAGTTCAGTGTGAGATAAGGCAAAGGGGAAACTCTCTCTCTCTCTCTCTCTCTCTCTCTCTCTCTCTCTCTCTCTCTCTCTCTCTCTATTTCTTCTTCAATTTGCAGAAAAAAGCAAGGTGCTTTTTTCGATTCTGGCCTGCTAGACACCAATCGACATCCAACAGAAATAGCACAGAACAAGAAGAGGACCTTGGAGTCATTATTACCAAGGACTTGAAATCCACAAAACATTGCAAAAAAGCTGAAAATAAGGCACAAAAACCAGTGCGATACATAAAGAGGCAGTTCAGATACAGAAACAAGGAAACGGTGCTGCAGCTCTACACATTAAAAGTTAGACCTCATCTTGAATATGCAGTACACCAACACTAAGAAAGGACATAAATATAATACAAGGGGTACAAGCAAGAGCCGCAAAGTTAATGCCGTCCATCAGGCAAATAGGTTACCAAAGACGACTAAAGAGACTGAACATGAATGGCTTACGAACACGACGACTGCGAGGACAACTAGTAGAAACATTCAAAATACTGAAAGGCATAACAAAAGTAGACAGTAACCAATGTAGGTTAAACGAAAGCCAGACAAGAAATAATGGATGGAAACTAGAGCTGAAAAGATACAACACATCTCATTGCGGAGACTTCTTCACATACAAGATATAGAAGTTGTAAACAGCAACAGTGTGGAAGAGTTTAAAAGAAAGCTAGACATAATCATTACGACACTGTGTATGCAGAGTAAAACAAGCTCCTAGAGATAAGTGAGGACACGATGTCTCCTCGAAAGGACTAACAACTCATTGAAACATCCTAATCCTTGTAACTCCTTGTAACTGAAAATAGACGTCACTGTTAGCTTGAGTATATGAGAGAGAGAGAGAGAGACTTTCAATCCACTCATCAGAGAGAGAAAGAGAGAGACTTTCCATTTACTAGTTAGAGAGAGAGAGAGAGAGAGAGAGAGAGAGAGAGAGAGAGAGAGAGAGAGAGAGAGAGGCTTTCCAATCACTCATTAGAATTTCTCTTTCAACACATACTGAATATCGGAGTATAATACGCCCCGTCATTAATAAGTCCTAATTCATCTAAAATCGAATCACTCTCCTGCAATAATTACAGGGAACCGAGCTCGCTAATTCAACAATTAATTTCAATATGACCGGACGTATATATACAACTTAAAAATGGATGTATTGGCAGCCAGCTTCATAAATTATGCACTGCAAAATTAACCGATTCAAGGTTCCGGCTGATTCCGCCGTACAAAACCACAAACTGTTATTAACCGATTGTTGTTGTTGTATATAATTTTCGCGTCATTCAACTATATGCCTTAATGATGATATTAATATTAGAGAAAAGTAAATAAACAATAAAAATGAGAGAGAGAGAGAGAGAGAGAGAGAGAGAGAGAGAGAGAGAGAGAGAGAGAGAGAGAGAGAATAACTCATGCAGGATTGATTTACTTTGATTGTTTTGCTATTTAAATTTTTAACTATGTCGGGGTTTTTATTTTTTAACAGTACCAACGGCGTCGTCATTATAAAAATGTTAATGAAAACATTATTCATTGTTATATAATAAACATCTAAAAATGTATTATGAAGGTGAACACAATGAACACACAGATACATACAAACACACACACACTGGAGTGTATACATATATATATATATATATATATATATATATATATATATATATATATATATATATATATTCCTTACGATTTTCCTCTAGCAGGATGGCTCTGGAGAGATATTGCTTCTATGTCTTCCTGGGATGCCTTTCCATCCTACCTCCAACCCACATCAGTTCACTATCCACAGGTACAATCATTCCTTCCCTGGTTAACATGGGTACCTTGCAAAGGTGATACACACAGACATATGTAGCATATATATATATATCTATATATATATATATATATATATATATATATATATATACACACACACCACACACACACACATATATATATATATATTAATATATATATATATATATATATATATATAATCACTACATCTGAAATGTCGGAAATATAAGTTATATG
>NC_061109.1:79216684-79224184 GCF_015104395.2 Macrobrachium nipponense
GACTAGACGACTACTATCGGGGGAAAGAGCTCTCTCTCTCTCTCTCTCTCTCTCTCTAACCGCTCTATCTACTAAGCCCACTGTGCCTCATATGCCCTAAGCCGCGATTTATGTACCTGACTGTCAGTCGACTGTGTATGGTCATGAACGGGAGGGCCTCTCAGTGGTAAGCCTGATCCCATAATGAGGAAGACATTTACAATATGTCTCTCTCTCTCTCTCTCTCTCTCTCCCTCTCTCTCTCTCTAAATCTAAAAATAATTATACATACATTCATATTATATCTATATATATATCTATATATATATATATATATATATATATATATATATATATATAATACATACATACATATATATAATCATCACATATATATATTATATATATAATATATATATATATATATATATATATATATATATTATATATATATATATATATATATATAATAGATATTATATGTACAGATGGAAGATATTCTTATTAAAACATTCTTCTTCCGTTAATTACTACGAAAGCACTATGATGGGGAATATATTTTAAATCTACCACAGAGAAACCAATCTACGTATACCGTAGCTCTCAGAAAACAAGAAAATAAAAAAAAAAATAAAATACAATTATATTTGGGATGAAAAAAAAACGTACCCCAAATGGGCACACAAGTCTAGAAACAATGCCCTCTCAAACAAATAAAAATCACTACTCAGAATACACAGATTCCAGGAAAACGATCCAGACTTCAACCTCGTCTTCAGTGTTCCTCTTTAATATCTTCCGACCCACTCAGAAAGAGTCCTGAAGCTATTCAATAAATGACGGTAGTCACACCAGAGGGACAATTTTGAAACTAAAATAAGATCAGCTATTCAGTATATCACCATTATACGTTGTTTGTTAATCTGAGAACACCATTCGCCAGTACTTGAAAAGGATACGAACAGGTGAGAGAGAGAGAGAGAGAGAGAGAGAGAGAGAGAGAGAGAGAGAGAGAGAGAGAGAGAGAGAGAGAGAGGCGCTTTGAGAAGTAGCCAGCTGAAAAGTGCAGAATACAGTATATCGACACCAAATAACCATACAGCGTTAACTTGTGTTGCAGCACCATTAATACTTGTACAAACAAAATTATTAAATACACTTCCTCTTTAAACCTTTTTATATGTATAAAGAAACGCGAAATATCTTTCAAAATTATTCTAAAAGATGCATTAAAAACATATATCGTCTATGATGATATACGGCAAAATTACATAACAGAAAAAATCAACTTATCAAGGATTATTCGAAGACCTCTTCAAAACTGCCCTTTTCAAAAAATCCCGGCCCTTTTCAGTAATATAAAGGCTTAAGGGGTTATGAAGGGGTTTAACGGAGGGGATAAAGGATTAAGGTTACGGTTAAGGTCGACAATTATATGAATGAGGGGAAAAAGAAAACGCCATTCTGCGTGTCAAATAAAATTAAATAAACATTCTCAGTGACTGAGTGCAACTCTGCTGCAATATTTGCAGCCAGTGCTCCTTTCTTTGCCAAACTAACAACGTGCAGTTTTTAAATTACCCTTCCTACAACTCCATCTAAAAAATATTGCTCAGTTCCGTGCAATGAAAATGCAAGTACCTTCTAAATAAACGACAAAATACTCACTCCAGAGGTTCTTTCCTTTGGGTCTTTTAATTACTTTTTTTTAATCTTATTATCACGAGCTGTCTCCTCTATCTACGAAGCTCAATATTGGAACAGTTACTTGACGTTAGTTTGTGCAGAGAGAGAGAGAGAGAGAGAGAGAGAGAGAGAGAGAGAGAGAGAGAGAGAGAGCCTGTACATTTATTTGCCGCCGCTGGCTGAACTAGGAAAGGCTTCGGGGATGGAAAAATCTTGATAAGAAATCAGAAAGAGAGAGAGAAGAGAGAGAGAGAGAGAGAGAGAGAGAGAGAGAGAGCGTTAAGAGTGTGGCAAGAGAAAGTGCTATTGTCCTGCTATTGACTTCATGCATAATGGAGTCTGACCTGGCTAACCTTCCCCCCCCCCCCCCCCCGCCCCCCCCACCCCCCGCCCAAGTCCTCCTAGCCCTCCCCCTCCCCGTTTCCCCTTTCCCCTCTTCCTTCAACGCCAACTCTTTTTCTGAAGGCACGTTGGCATGTTTCTTGACATTTCATACGCGACACAAGGTGTATTTCTATACAGAATGCTCTCTCTCTCTCTCTCTCTCTCTCTCTCTGCAGTATACATACATACACACACAATTATATAATCATAAAAATAAATATATACACATATATATAATAAAATCTATAGAGAGAGAGAGAGAGAGAGAGAGAGAGAGAGAGAGAGTAGAGAAGAGAGAGAGAGAATAAACGAAATTAAAACATAGTAGCCTTCGTGAATATTAAGGGGGAGAGAGAGAGAGAGAGAGAGAGAGAGAGAGAGAGAGAGAGAGAGAGAATAATCATTAAATTTATGACAACAACGTGATGCTATATTAGTATACCACCTGAGAATGTTGTCTATGATACAACAGCTGTACCAAAACCCTCCTCTTTAAAAAAAAAAAAAAAAAAAAAAAAAAAAATGTAAGAAATAGTAACATTACAGCTTCTACCCAGATAAAATGCTGCATTCCATGCACGCCGTGTACTTGCGACTTACCTAGCTTAATGATATTAAAGTGGACAGAAAGAAAGAAAAAAAACCAAAGCACATGAATATTCAGGTGTTTTCGGCAGGAACAAAAGAAGAGGAGCATATCAATGAGACCTTTTTTTCTTCTTCTCGACATACCGGCATCGTGTTTGTGGGGGGGGCCGGCTACATATAAGATTGTACTTTTTAGTTGTTTTTCCTTGCTACTGTATCTAGGGTTTCGCAACAACAACATTATTATTATTATTATTATTATTATTATTATTATTATTATATTATTCATGTTAAGACAACTACATGGGTAAATCAGCCTAAATATAGTGTTTTTACATATTAGGTAATTGACTTTTGTGTATTTGCTTCATTTCAGCAGCCAAATATGTGCTCATTTGTTACAATATGTACTGTTAAGCATTACACAAATAACAAGTATTACTTCAAGGATTTTTTCTCGCGGAACTTTCATATCTTATATAATGGCACGAAATCCAGCAACAGCTTGTGGAGCAATTTCGAAGGCCTATTTGCCATACCAAGTATAAAAATATGTTATCAATAATAATAATAATAACATCAACAAGAATGAGAACAGGAGACAATCACTTCTTTTTATAGAGATTTGGCATTCTTCTAATAACTACCTTTTCCATCAGACAAGGACAACTAATAACATCTAATGATTTTTCAAAAGTTCATATTTGTGGATGGGTATCGACACTGAACCATCCAAGCAACTCCAGTCTGATCATACCTTTTAAAAAACATTATATTTTTTGTGAATATTCGTATTTCAATTATCGTAACAGAATATAAAACCTATGCATATTTCATAAGTAAACTTAAAACGTCTCTTAATAATCACATCAATTTCCATGCAAGATATGAATACTGGAAGATTATACCAAGACCTTTGTCCAAAGAAGGGAATAAATAAAAAAAAAAACAGAGAAAGCCTGTACTATAAAATAAACGTTGCAAATACAGCTATTACCTTTAATAATAATAATAATAATAATAATAATAATAATAATAATAATAATAATAATAATAATAACAACTAATATTGTATATAATGTAATGTTGAGGCTAGATAATCAGTCATAGTTCCAAAAACACTATCTACATTCAGAGCATCACTTACCTAAAAATTTTACCAGACAGAAAAAGAGGGGGAGGGGGCGTAGGAGGAGGAGGAAGAGGAAAAGAAGCCATCAGAAATGCTCTTTCGGAATGAAACTGAAATATCCACAAATGGTGGACATTAAACATTTAAGCAGCGGACTCTTTGATGATAAAACCAGCGGCCGAAAGTGACTGAAAGCCCCCATAATTAATAAATAATAATAATAATAATAAATAATAATATAATAATAATAATAATAATAATAATAATAATAATAATAATAATAATATCCTGCCTGTAAACGAGAGATTAAAAACTGAAATATTAAAATATCCGCTCCACATTTATTGCCATAAAATACGAGAAAAAAAAAAGCAATTCGTTCCTGTCGTTCAGACCACGAAAATATATATATACATATCTGAAGCAGAAGTGCCCACAAAAATTAATGCTTTAAAATGAATGCCTTTGATGTTCCTGATTAAATCCGTGAAACATGCATGAAATACAAGAAGTGTGTGTGTGTGTGTGTGTGTGTGTGTGGTGTGTGTGTGTGTGTGTGTGTGTGTGTGCGAGAGAGAGAGAGAGAGAGAGAGAGAGAGAGAGAGAGAGAGAGAGAGAGAGAATCCGCATTCTAGAGCAACATAAAATTACATGACCTTGAAAAATACTTCACTTTTATTCCAACTTTATACTAAAAAACAAACCAACGTAAATAACATACACACTGACATATGCCTTGCCACGCAAACCACAACACATACACACATATACATACATACACACACAAACACCAACAGGAAGTTATGGAAGAAAAGGTCAGACGTCCCAGTTCCTGTTATTTCAAAGACTTAATTCGACAATAATAGCGATACAAAAGGAGGTCCCTAAAGAACAATAACTGTTGATCACAGAACATGCGTACATCAGAAACAATAACTAATTCCAAATGTTAAACAGTTAACACCCTTGAACACACTTATTTCACTTTCATCTTAATGAGGCATAACAAGGTAATGAGGATAAATATTCTTCCCTTGTCAGCTTTGGGGGAAGAGGGTAATATCTACCAATACACACACACACACACACACACACACACACACACACACACACACACATATATATATATATATATATATTATATATTATATATTTACATACTATATGTATATATATATATACTATATATATAATATAAATATATAAATACATATAAATAGATATATATATATATATAATATATATAATATTTAATATATACATATATTATATATATATATATATATATATATATATATATATATATAATATATATATCTTACGATCTCATTCACCTTCAACTGAAAACGGGATGCTACCTGAGAAAAGAATTCAAAGAAAACGTCCGAATACACAGGTTAGCACCATCAAAGAAAACGGGAAGCGGGGAGCTGACTTATTCAATAGCAACTCCTCTTCTTGCACGGGAACGACAGGAAGAAGGTCATGATGGGTGAAAGACGTGCTGAGTAGTGTGGGAGGAATTCAACTGGTTAAGGACAGGGACATTTCAGTGCAGGAATATATTCGGCGCACTGCCTATGCTGACATCGATGACATCACACTTGATCATTTACGCTATTCAAATAAACGATGAGAGTAGCGCTAATGAAAGGATTCTATTGCGAGGACTCTAATATACATATGAGGGTGACTACTGGAGATTGCAAATTTCAGTAAGTAAAATCATTTATGCCGCCATCAGTTTGTTCAGTAATTTGTAACAACACTCGGATTTAGCTAAACACAACAATGACAAATTTAATGTCATGGTGAAATAAAAACCTACATAGACTTACTATTCAATACAAATCTATAAGCCATATTGCTATCAAAATTGGCACAAATGAATAAGAATTAAAGAGAAAATTAATAAAAAGTGACTGAAATGACTGATATCTTACTCAGCTACACTGTCCACAAACTGTAAATACCTTTCCAAATTTCTAAAACATTTTTTTTATTAACTATTAAATCAAATCAAATCCACAACAATAACAACGAAAACTCATGTTCTAGACAGACACGGATAATGTATACTTCCTTTATCCATCTTCGATGGCCTAGGTGAAATAAAAAAAAACACTTTAGTAAAAAAATTGTAAATGTGATTTATAATCAAATAACATGATAACATTAGGCAAACTATGCTTTCCGATATCGAAGGCAAATTGATAAGATCACGTGACCTACAACTCAGAATCTATAGAATAACACATAATGATTGCATTTTGGTGCAACCCACCGCCCCCTCCCCCCCCTATTCTTTCTCCTATACGCAGTCCTTCTTGGGAGAACTCGAAAAAAGAAGATACAGACAGACGGACTTTATAATACTTTCCTCTTCCCCAGCAGCCGTGCCCTTCTTTGCAGACCTAGGAAGATCAAGACCCCAGAGCCCTTGATCGCCGAGACAGTATCCCAGGGATGAAACAGAGTCCTTCCTTAGGGGGACCACGGAAGATCAGGCCAAGGATACCGCAGGATCTGCCGTCGCTGAAAAAGGACAACGATGATCACGATGGTGATACTTCCGGTTCCCAAAACTCAACGACCCGGAAAAGAAAAGGACGAGGAGTAGACAGATCCAGACATCTCCTCTTTCTTCTTTCTCGTCTCCTGCATCAGGAGCTGCAGGATCAGGAATCCTATCTCCTCGTCGCATCCTTCCACACCTTATCCCCAGATCCGGCGCGATCTGCGTTGTGATCCGCGTCACACGGACTAAGCCACGCACCTCAAACAGCGGTAATACGCGCGAGATGATAAACAGGAGGAGGAACTGTAGGCCAAACGCCCGGAGGATAAAGATCGCTGTTTATGGTGTGTGTTTGCAATAAAGGGTGACAATAATTTTCGGTATGTCAGTAGATAGTCGATAAAACATAAGTACGGCGTCAATAAACCACACGTTGTGATGCCAGTTTTAGTAACCATATATCATCAATAAATAAAACTTAATCAGTAAACAGGTATTTTGCATAAAGAGAAAGTATAAAGAATAATAGAAAAAATAACACTTGGAATACGGAACCTATAAAATCTAGATCCAAGGTAAAAAAAAAAAAAAAAAAAAAAAAAAAAAAAATTCAATGGTGTGAGTTGTTCAGTTCTAAGTGTATGACAGCAGAATGAATTGGGAATATCAGGTTGATAAGTTGTCAAACCAAAATTAAATATCTCACAAGAAAATATAACCCTTAAGGAATTTGAAAGCTACAATGATAAGAATAACTGCTTCTTTCAATATATAAATTGGAATTATAACTCTTAAGAGTATTTTACCTGAAATAAAGGCCATGAAATAGGCGTACTACTATAGTAGATTCACATCAACCGTGCATTTGACGTCTAGGCCAGCCCCTTACGACGCTCCTGATTGGCTGTTGATGCGCCAATGACAGGGCTGGAAACTCTCAGTCTCTCTCGAGAGTTCACATGGGAGCAGGATGTATGTTCCACCTCTCCTGAGGAATAAGTCTTTCAGGACAAGTGGAACATACATCCTGCCTAAGTGAAATCTCTCGAGAGACTGAGATATTCCAGTCCTGCGATTGGCTTATCCAACAGCCAATCAGGATCGTCGTAAGGGACTGGCGTAGACGTCAAATGCACGGTTGATGTGAATCTACTATAGTACTACTTCTACTACAATATATATTAGTTACCTCAGCAACGGTAATTAGAGTAGC
>NC_061109.1:79231684-79244184 GCF_015104395.2 Macrobrachium nipponense
GAGGAAACTATGACAAAGGGAAGAATTAGGATTGATCACATTTGAAGATTTATCCAGATCTTGCTGTGGATTAATGATTTCTGTTATTTGTGTTGGCTTTGGCTGTAAATTAGTACTCTCTCCTTTCTTTCACTCAAAAATGAGTTCTCATCAAAACTGATTATAATTTCATCCTCATTGTTCTCTTCAGTCCCAAAATACTTATGCTCACCTCACTAATGAGTTACTTTCATATTCTATACAGTTCTCACTAATTTGTTTTCTTTTCTTTTCTTTTTTGAGAGTTCAGTGCACGTCCTTGCAATTAATTTTTTTTTAATTTACAAAACGTTTGAAATGCTAATGACTAACTCTTTAAGTTTAATTTAAAGCCTCTTTTTGCTTCACAAATCCCGAAAATTTGAATTCCCCTTCAACAGTCGATAAATTTTCCTCTCTGCCCTACTTCTCAACTATCTTTGTTATTGTCGGGTTTCATTCAAAATTCAGTACAATTTTTTCCTCTCATTCCCCTTATCCATTTCAACATTTCTTTCCTCGCAACTGAGTTATTTTCAGGATTCTGCGAAATATTTGCTCGCACTTACTTTTGCGAAAAAGTATTGCTCAACTCGAATTTTTCTGCTACAATTCTGCGAAGTTTTCCAAGATTTCTTTCTTTCTTGATCATGTTTCTCATCAAAAGATTTCGGTGTACAGAATTCTCCATCAAGCCAATTTAGAAATAAACTTCTGTACAATTTTCCTCTTATCCCTGTGTTTCTAACAAACTTCTCCACTACAATTATTGTCCTTCCCTTCGTCTCTTAATTTTTCCTCTTTCCTGAGATCCAGGAAACAAGTTCAGACCAGGAAAATAGATCAACATAAATGGATAAAAAGAGAGAAAAAAAATTCTGCGTTTCCCATAGATTATCACTACATGTAACCTGTTTTATTGCTTACTCTGGTCTTGTTTCCCGATGGACAGTGGTCAGTTTTCAATTTCGCTTCGCATTTTTCAGTTCTCTTACATGACACACTCAACACCAGAAAGATCTTCGGGACATACTGTATTGACTCTCTCTCTCTCTCTCTCTCTCTCTCTCTCTCTCTCTCTCTCTCTCTCTCTCTCTCTCTCTCTCATGGTGTCTTTAGCATTATTTTTCACAACTTACAATTCAAGTCTAAAATAATAATAATAATAATAATAATAATAATAATAATAATAATAATAATAATAATAATAATAATAATAATATGGCTCCACGAGCTGTTTACAAAATCAACAGACTGCCATTTAGACGAGTAATTTCACTGAATACTACAGATTAAGAGACAATATTTAGCCTTGACATAACCTAAGCTAAAAACCAATAATTAAACATATGAAGACAATTCGATGGACCTGTAGTAGTAGTAGTAGTAGAAACACCATTGTTGTCAAAATAAACAAAAGGAGCCTTTACGAGACGCAAAGCCTTTTCTTTTTTATTTATTTATTTATTTTTTTATTTCAGGAGGTCACTGAAACTATGAAATCTATGTAACCCTGGAATCTAAGTAACGAGTGTAATGAAAGAGTCAAGTTCTCTAAGATAGCAACAGGATTCCATGTCTA
The DNA here is from genome assembly GCF_015104395.2 of Macrobrachium nipponense. NCBI lineage: Eukaryota > Metazoa > Arthropoda > Malacostraca > Decapoda > Palaemonidae > Macrobrachium > Macrobrachium nipponense. The sequence continues at coordinate 79,233,285 of NC_061109.1, forward strand.
AGACATTAAATCAAATCTCCCATACACTCTTCTAGTTGGAATTTAAATTATAAATCTCAAATCCCGGTCCAGGATGGGCATACACTACTACTACTACTACTACTACTACTACTACTACTACTACTACTATCATTATTATTATTATTATTATTATTATTATTATTGTTATTATTATTATTATTATTATTGGTGAAGAAATCCACAATGTTGTAGGCGCAAATATATATAAAAATATATATACTTACGTCAACGCCTTCACCATTTTTGTACCACATACTGCTGCTGCTATTATTATTATTATTATTATTATTATTATTATTATTATTATTATTATTATTATTATTATTATTATTATTATTATTATTATTCAGAATAAATCCGCAATACTAGGCAAAAAACTGAAACGGCAATTAAGTTGTAACTGAGCCTGCACAGCATTTTCTGACAACATAAAAAATAAAGATAAATAAAACTTCATGCGGTAAGCCAGCGTTTACAGATAAAACCAACACTACCTCCCTGCGCCACGGGATAGCTTTTATTTACAAAGGATCTCCCAAAATCAACACAAGAACCAAATCTTTCAGCTCAGAGACGAAAAACACATAAGTCGAAACACCCTCCTCCTCCTCCTCCTCTCAACCAGGCCAAAACTTTTCTATGACCGTATTATCTTCAATATCGAAGAACAAAGTCGAGGCGGCAGTTCAGAGAGACAGAAAGAGAAAGAGTTCTGCTATAGTGAGATATCTCTCTCTCTCTCTCTCTCTCTCTCTCTCTCTCTCTCTCTCGAGTACCATTCCTCCTCGTAGTAGCCATCTTGCTTGGTGAGACGTACCCGCGTGAAGTCACAATAATCAACAGATATCACAAGTTTACATACGACTAGAATTTGAGAAATATCTAGAAGTGTTCGTGAACTATCGGTGATAAGATTAGTGTGAAAATAGTAGGATAAAGCGTCTTCTAAGTTAGTTTATCAAGTGTAATACTATAAATCAGAACAAGATGGCAGTAAGTTCCAACTGCGGGAAGAGGTGGCGTAATTTGGCGTGTTTAGCAAATTCGCAATACGAATGAGGTAGCAGGAAGGGACTGGCATTTCTCATCTATGAAATCACAACAGTCCTAACCAAAAAGATACAAAAGCATTCATAGATATATTAGAAGGATATAATCCTTCAAACTGGAACAAATCTAATGAAAACATCTTGAAAATAATTGAAGAAGTTCCAAATAAAATCCAAGTGGTCAAGAGACTCATAAAGAAAATATACATAAACCAACATATTCCGACAAAGAAAATGAATAAGGTGAATCTTGTGAATATCCTAATTGATGCATTAGGAAAAAGAATGCCAAAAGCATGCAAACTGTGTAAGGTTTGGTATAGCATAGTCAATCCACAAAACCTAATCAGAAAAATGTGCTGCATGCAACATTCCGACCCATCCACAGTGTGCTGAGGTAATACAAGATTTGAGAAAAGATACAAGAATTTTTGTTCAACATGTCTATCATGGATAGGACAATGTTATTAAATCAAGATTGAATGTACAAAATAGTTGAGGATGAGAAGAAGAGGAAGAGGAAGAAGAAGAAGAAAAAGAAGAAGAGGAAAACGGAAGAGAAGTAAACAAAAATGAATGACAGAAAAAAAAATAAGGAAAACAAAGAACAAGATAAAAGTATGGATGCAGAGATACTCATTGATACTACATATGAGGCAATAAAGCAGCATACCCACGAAGAAATAAATTACGATATGACAACAGAAAAGCAAATCCCGAAGAGGCTCTACCCAGATCTATACAATGACGGGAAAGAGGAAAAAATAGACAAGAAAGACAAAATCTGCAACCTTTTGAAAAGAGGGAATTGCAGATTTGGAGAAAGATGTTACTACAAACATCCTAAGATATGTCAAAACTATGAAATATATGGTAAATGTGCATACTTAGATGGATATGGGGATGATTGCAGAGATCTGCATCCAAAAATTGTGTAAAAACCTAAAAGAAGGAAAAGGATGTAAGTTCGACAAAAAATGCAAATATATGCACCCTGTAGCCATGAATCATAATCAAATAAATAACCAACCAAGTAATAAAATCCAAAATAAGAAAGAAACAAATAAAGAGAGAAATCAAGAATATCAGGTAAAAGAGAAAAGCAAACCACCAATGAGATATGCAGAGGTTGTCAGCAAAAAATTTCAAAGCATCAGCTCCGAAATTCTACTCAAGAGATAATAACTGTATTTATTATGCAAGAGGATATTGCAGAAACGGAGAAAATTGCAGATTCAGACACAAAATTAATAATATGATGAAGGAAGATCAAATTATTATGGAAAAGTTGGATTTTTTAATGTCAGAATTTCTGGAAATGAAAAAAAGAACAACATACCAGAACAGGAAAGAGACATGGGAAAATCCTTATTACTACCAGTATTAAATGAAGGAGAAAACACGCAAACCATCATAGTGATGAATGCGCAGGGTTTAGTTACGAGTAACTCAAAAAGAAAAATAGAGTACTTAGAAGAACTAACCCAAAATGAAAAGAAAATAGAATATAATGAATATAAGTGAAACCTGGTATTCCCAAGAGACTGGGAATGATGATCAAATAAAAGGGTTCCAAACTTATAGATCAGATAGAAAAAATAGGAATCAAGGGGGGAACCGCAATATATGGGAAAGACAAAAAACAAGGAAAAATATATGAGAAACAAATATAGTAACTCAGAATGTGAACTAATAGCGGTTAGAATTTGAATCTGAAAAATTGATGAACATAGTAATATATAAGACCTCCTAATACTAAAGAGTTTGACTTAATAATTGAAAAATTGGATGATATATGTAGAAATCACAAGGACTGGACTATTCTCCTATCTGGTGACTTCAACTTTCCTTTCGTAGAATGGAAAAGAACGAATAGGAGATTGTGGTTGTATTTATACATATAAAAAAGAGAGTAATAGTAGTGCAGAAGATAAGAGGCAATTTGAAAAGCTATTAGATATGCTACTAGAATACAACATTCAACAAATAAATCACCTGCCAACAAGAAAGGAAAATACTTTAGGACCTAGTATTTGTGAACGAGATGAAATTATGTTAAAGAAATAATAGTTTATAATGCGAGTATTTCAGACCATAATGTCATAGAATTAACAGTTCATTCCAAAGCAAGTGAAAATAGAGATAAGCAAGAAATGAAAAAAGTGGGAAAGGATATGGGAAATACAACTTCTACAGTAAAAATATAAAATGGTCAGAAAATTAATGAAGAATTAAACAAAGATTGGGATAACATTTTCGTAAGTGATGAACATAAGGGTAAATACGGAGATTATATATAAATATTGGAGAAAATAGTGGAAAAAATATATACCGAAGAAGAAAAGTAAACATCATTCATGCATACCAAGAGACAGAAGGATCTTGTTCCAGAAAATCAGAAAGTGGAAAAAAAAGGTCTTGCAAAAGAAAAAAATGCATGGAAAGTTATAGAACTAAAAAGTAAGATAGAAAATGCAGAACAAAAGATTATACAATCAAAAGAAAATGAAAAACGGGACTTGGAAGAAAAAACCCTATTAAATATCAAGCAAAACCCCAAACTATTATACTCATATGCGAAGAAGATGAATAAAAGAAGAATAGAAATAGGCCCTCTGAGAATTGAAGGGAGATTAACGAATGAAAAAAAGGAATTTGCAACATACTGGCAGAACGATATAAGAGAGAATTCACCCCTAGAATAGATATAATGAAGATAATGTTAATAGAAGTAAGGGATGAAAATAGTGAATATTTAGGCTGACATAGATATTAATGAAGCTGATATTGTGCAGGCTATTAATGAAATTAAAAATGGAGCTGCTGCAGGGCCTGATGGAATTCCTGCTATTTTGTTAAAGAAAGTAGTTCATTCTATCGCAAAGCCACTTGCAATATTATTAAGACAAAGTGTAGATACAGGCAAGATATATGATGAGCACAAATTAGCATATATTACCCCTACTTTCAAAAGTGGATCAAGACTAGAGGCAAGTAATTATAGGCCTGTGAGTCTAACATCACATATTATGAAAGTATAGAAAGGGTAATGAAGAAAAAATATTATGAAACATTTAATAAAAATAATTTGTTTAATAAAGGACAACATGGTTTTCGTACCCGGAAAAAGTACACAAACCCAACTGTTAGTCCACCGTGAGAACATATTCAAAAATATGAAAAGCGGAAATGAAACAGATGGGGTTTATTTAGACTTTGCAAAAGCTTTTGATAAAGTAGACCATAATATATTAGCGAAGAAAATTAGAAAACACAATATCGTGGATAAAATAGAAGATGGTTAAAAGAATTTTACACAATAGAAAACAGATAGTTATTGCAAACGACGAGAAATCGGATGAAGCCAAGGTAATATCGGTGGTGCGCAAGGTACGGTGTTAGCTGCAATACTGTTTGTTATTATGATTGAAGACATAGACAATAATGTTAAGGATTCGGTAGGTCTAGTGAGTAGTTTCGCAGATGACACAAGAATAAGTAGAGAAATTACTTGTGATGAAGATAGGAACGCTCTACAAAGAAATAGACCTTAACAAAGTATATGATTGGGCAGAGGTAAATAGGATTGGTATTTAACTCTGATAAATTTGAATCAATAAATTATGGAGACAGAGAAAGAAAGCTATATGCATATAAGGGACCTAATAATGAGACCATCACAAATAAGGAAAGCAGTTAAAGACCTTGGTGTGATGATGAATAGGAACATGTTATGCAATGATCAAATAGCAACTCTGTTGGCAAAATGTAAAGCAAAAAAATGGGAATGTTGTTACGGCACTTCAAAACAAGAAAAAGCTGAACACATGATTATGCTTTATAAAACATATGTTCGTAGTCCACTTGAATATTGCAATATTGATATGGTACCCACACTATCAAAAGGATATTGCACAATAGAGAGTGTACAAAGGTCCTTTACAGCTAGAAATAGAAGAAGTTAAGGACCTAGACTACTGGGAAAGACTACAATTCTTAAAATTATATAGTCTAGAAAGGAGAAGAGAAACGCTACATGATAATTCAGGCATGGAAACAGATAGAAGGAATAGCAGAAAATATCATGGAACTAAAAATATCAGAAAGGGCAAGCAGAGGTAGATTAATAGTGCCCAAAACTATACCAGGAAAAATAAGGAAAGCACACAGGACATTAATCCACTACGCACCAGCATCGATAATGCAGCGTCTATTCAATGCGTTGCCAGTTCATCTGAGGAATATCAGGCAGGAGTGAGCGTAGATGTGTTTAAGAATAAGCTCGACAAATATCTAAACTGCATCCCAGACCATCCAAGATTGGAAGATGCAAAATATACCGGAAGATGTACTAGCAACTCTCTGGTAGACATTAGAGGTGCCTCACACTGAGGGACCTGGGGCAACCCGAACAAGATGTAAGGTCTGTAAGGTAAGGTAAGGTCTCTCTCTCTCTCATATACGCACACCTCAATGCTGCCTACCAGTAAGGATATCTTCAAGTAGTCCCACTCCAAAACTTTGGAGTTTATTATATACAAGTGCCTTATGACTTACTATATCAAAAGTAGCACTTAAAATGTGTTTGAATTACTTTATACTCCAAACCCTTACCAAAATTCTCTTGCTAATGGCATGTTAAATCTACTAAGATAGTTCAGCCTTTTACTGAGGGCTAGCAACCAATCTACCATCATCTGCTCGTGGTGGTGGAATAGTAGACAAGCCTGGCCCAAAGGGAGGAGGTGCCAATTTGGTCCACCACATATGAGGCTGAGTAATTTATTCATGTTTCCTACGCAAGGAATTATTGTAATGGTAAATTTTTCGGAGCGACTAAATGAAAAGTGGTGTCATTCTCATGCGAACGATTTCGTCTCCATCTGGTGAATTTAATTTGGTCTGTTAGTCATGGTAAGGTCGTCTAGTAGATGAATCAAACCATGGCTAGTCGTTTGTCCTACCTGATGACCTATCTATGAACATACACATGCTACACCACAAAATCTGCCATTTCACGTCAAAAAATATCCTTAAAACATTAAAATAATTAAAAGAGCCATTCCACTTGTCCCTATTTCTCTGATCTATTATTAAATAATAAATCCATACTCTACCTCCTTAATCGCTCTCACTGTGGACATCACGTTTCCTCTAGATATACTCACTCTTTGTGACTTTCTTGTTTTATTGCACAGGTACTCACTTTCTTATTGACTTCTGTTTATGACCTCATTTTCTCACTGTGGCTTTATTTTCATTGTACTCTGAAATTCTTTCCAATATGAGTTTCTTACTCAACTACACAACTCTGTATACATGAGCACTCTTAACTACTCTTTCCCATTACGGCTTCCACCACTCCATCAATACTCACTGCGAATACTCACTACCTTTGTGCTTTCCGCTTTGAAAACTCATTTCCATTGTGATATTTTATTATACCCACAAAAACACACAATCTTCTCCCGAGTTCCTTCCTACTCCACAACTCCTCAGCCTTCCAGAGAGTTTCTCTCTCAACCCTTCGGAGGACTCTTAACGCCACAAATATTCCCCCTCGGAGCCTTTGCCGAAGATGGGCCGCTCTCTCTTTAGTCCTAAGAGTCACCCCAAATTTCAGAGGGGCCACGGGACCAAGCCAATTCGTTCAAACGTTCCAACTTCTGCTCTCTCAAACTCTCTAACTTGGTCTAACACCATCTAAGTATAACAACGAAGCCTAGACTTAACCCAAACATATATACATACAAACACACACACACACACACACATATATATATATATATATATATATATATATATATAATTGGACACACATTACAGACACGTACATAAGGAAAATTCGAATTTCATATTTTTAAAAATTTTTCTGACACTCGATTTCTAAGATGTAATTAGAAAAGTAACATTTTCATTCAGATTTAGATAGAAACCAGTGATAATAATAATAATAAATAATAATGATAATAATAATAAAACCCTTTGATTGTTGTAATTTGGAAAATTAATCCATAAAAAAAGCATTTTCATAAAAAAAGATACCCATAACCGCATATAATAAATATTTCTAAATGTAAATATCGAACGGTCACTGGAAAATTTGTTAGAGGGGGATAAAAAAAAATGTGAAGAGGAAATGCTCATAATTTTTTACCACGGAGTCAAGCAAAGAGAGAGAGAGAGAGAGAGAGAGAGAGAGAGAGAGAGAGAGAGAGAGAGAGAGAGAGAGAGAGAGAAGGGGGTTGGTAACATCACTATTTCAACAGGGATTCTTAAGCATCCGAAAAGATGATTCCTCAGAAGATGGTGGTTATGCAGTTACCTATAATACAGAGGGGAAATATAATTATTACTGTTGCATCGTATACGCTTCTCGTAATGATTTTATAAGGGTAAGTCATACATACACATGAATAAAAGGACGAAAATTAGATTACCTCCTTCAAGAGGAGATAAAGAAGTATATAGACTTTGAGAGTAGGTCTATATACATATTAAACCAACCAAAGACAAAACACACACACAAACAAACACACACACACACACACACACACACATATATATATATATATATATATATATATATATATATATATATATACACGCACTCATTAATGAATCTTTGTCTCTTCTCATCGCCCATGCCTTGTATATCACATAATCCCCATAAAGTCACAATTTTTCCTCTTTCCTTTCTAATAAATTCACTATATTCTCCCCACTATACTGGGACGGCACATCAAACACCAAAGTGTATATATTTGTATTTATATGTGTATATACATACATACATATACACACAGACACAAACACACATATATATGAGCATACCAGGAAAGAGAAAAATAAGAGACTGAACATAGTATCACTGGAAGCTTTCCAGTAACTTGTTAGTTTCCAATGACCTCCTCTGTGACTGTCTTCCCTTCAGCCACGGCTGGAAATGAAGCTGCACTTCCCTAAAATACGGCTACTTTCGGGTACTCTCTCTTTCGCCCACCCACCGGCATTAAAGGTGATGACATTCTTGCCTGTGGGGGTATTCTTCACTCGTGGGCGTTGCCTGAGGTCCAACGCTCCAATTGGGAAAAGCTTGAATGAAAGTCTGAATATATGTAAATATAAATATAAATATATATATATATATATATATATATATATATATATTATATATACTATAAGACTGACGTTTTGGACAGAAACTATCCAGATCCATTCAGAATTTACTATATGTATATGTGTGTGTATATATATATATATATATATATATATGTATATATATATATATATATATATATATATATATATATATATATATAAAAAGATAAATGGATTTATCACGTTCCCATCTTTCGTGATTCAGTTATACACACACACACACACACACACACACACATATATATATATATATATATATATATATATATATATTATATATATATATATATATATATATATATATATTATCAGGCTGACGTTTGGACAGAAACTATCCAGATCCATTCAAACTTTTCGTATATGTATGTATGTATGTATGATATATGTATAGTATATATATATATACACACACACACACATATACGTAAAGTCTGAAAGGATCTGCATAGTAACGTCAGCCTGATAATATATATATATATATATATATATATATATATATATATATTATATATATATATGCGGGACCATATTCAGACTTTCATTCAGGCTTTTCCCATTCGAGCGTTGGACCTCAGGCATATATATATATATATATATATATATATATATATATATATATATATATATAGATATATATATATATATATATATCATATATATATATATATATATATATATATATTATATATATATATATATATATATATATAGATTTATATATATATAGTATATATATATATATATATATATCACACATACATACATATATATATATATATATATATATATATATTATATATATATATTACATATGTACATATAAATATATATATATGTACATATAATATATATATACCTATATATATATATATATATATATATATATATGTGTGTGTGTGTGTGTGTGTGTGTGTGTATAAAATACTCACGATCCATATTTCTTTAAATGGTTCCGTTCCGGATATAATCAGACTTGCAGTTTCCAGCAAGGATTTCAAAGGATGGGACTGCCAGAACAAGTTGGTTTATGTTTCATTGTCATTTTGGCATCTTTCATCGGTCACCCGTCTACGTACTAACCAGTCCCAATACTGCTCAGCTGAACGGACGGATGTACTGACGTTCACATAGATTCCATTTACTATTTAATATCATTCGATTAAAGACTCTCTGATTACCAGGTTTTTAAAGTGAAGACTCGTAAATTATTTCTGAATTTACCGGACATAAAAGGCGCCTGAAAACTGAAAGGTATTAATTGCTGTCTTTCGTATACAAGGGTGAAAGTGCCATAATCTGCGCCCTGTTATTCCAGGTTTAAATCCCAGCATGGACGATAAGCTGCTTCACTTTGTCTCCAATACGGGACTGAAGGTTTTCAAGGGAATATATATAAACCGAAATTTGAAAAAATAAAATAAAGTCTCATTTGACGTTGGTAACGTTAACAGAAAATCATTATCGATAGTACCCTCCGTCTCTCTTTGCTGATAAATAAGCATGATTAGGGAATTTAAAAAAGAAAAAAAAAAGAAAAAAAGAAAATTCATATACGTTGCCAGCCACCTTTATTCTGCATTTCATTCTTTATATAATTTTCCGCGTCGCGCTGGAATTCTAAAGGAAATTCTGTTATGATCCAGCCTATTTTTCTATACATACTGGACTGAATGAAAAATGAAATTTAATGCATCATGAAACACGAAATACTCTTTGACGGTTCGCCTCCATGGATTCCGAGCTAAAATTGATATTCATAGTCTCTCTCTCTCTCTCTCTCTCTCTCTCTCTCTCTCTCTCTCTCTCTCTCTCTCTCTCGCGGAATTTATAGGTAATGAAAGAAACAGCACCGCATGCGCGCGCAGGGGCTCTTCGAAGAGGTGAAAAGCGTAAACATTAATATATACATATTCATATACACATACAGAATGAATTTATGGTTTTAATTATACAATATGATAATAATAATAATAATAATAATAATAATAATAATAATAATAATAATAATAATAATAATAATAATAATAATAATAAGTAGGATTCATGCAAAAGAGTGTGATCCTAAAAACGGCGCACATAGTAAGAAAAGTGATGCACTCCTAAGGAGGCTGAATGCTGCCCGGAACCCCACACTATAAATACCACCCAGTCGAATTGGAGGACTGTGATAGACCCCCCAAAAAATTATTATTATTACTATTATTAGTAATAGTAGTATTCAGAAGATGAACCCTATTCATATGGAACAAGCAGACAGAGAAATGTTTAAACAATCGTACACCTCATATGCCTCCGCAAAAATCCTTTTCTGAACGATGTACATATAAAAAAAAAATTCGAATAAAAAAACGATATATATATAAAAATAAACAATAACCAAAACTGTAAAATAATAAGTCTTTCCGTCTCACGTACTCGTTCATAAAAAAAATAATAAAAAATAAAAAGAGGAAGGAGAAGGAAAAGGCGAAAGCGATACCAAGCGAAAATGGTCTAAAATCGAGACTAGAGGAGGAATCCCAAGGGAGCACTTGACCGACTTGACCCACCTACACCCACCGTCCCCCTACCGGTTCCCCTTCCGGAGGAGGGGAGGGTGGAGACCAATAGGACTCCTACCCTCGAATCCCCGCCCTCCCCTCCACCCCCAAGATACTACTGCCCATGCA
>NC_061109.1:79246684-79256684 GCF_015104395.2 Macrobrachium nipponense
AGAGAGAGAGAGAGGAACAAAGGAAGACCGTCGACCACTACGGTAACAAGAGGGGAAGACAGGACCAATCGCAAAACGGGAGACAGTGAAGAAGACGAGGCAGAGAGAGAGAGAGAGAGAGAGAGAGAAGAGGAGGAGGAGGAGGAGGAGGAGGAGGAGGAGGGACTCCGTCCGTGAGGATAATCCGCAGTTGAATATTCATAGGAACGGCACCAACTCACAAGCTCCTGCCGTCCCACCCTTGTCTTTCTGGGGGCCTAACACCGCAGTCTAAGACGGGGATGATCTCCCCTCTGTTTCCCTAAGAAGTCCTATCACCCCAGTCAGCCTGTCATAAATGGCCAAGCAGTTAACTTAATTACAATTTGGCTCATCGTTTCCCAGACAGCCGTCAGACAAAGTCCACAATCTATCACAAAGTTAACATCGAACTGTATTGAACACGATGGAAAGTCTGAGTTTGCGATTTACAGGCTAATTCGCAAACGGCGTTCAATATCACGTTTTCTCTTCATCGTGGGATAAAACTGTTATCTACTGAGGAAGAGACGTGACGTCTCGAAACTGTCGGTGAATTATACTCTTTCAACCCAGATGCTGCGGTTGTATTGACGCCAACGTGTAGCGAAGACTTTCATCGGGCTGACTTCTAAAATAGATCCACTCCACACGAGGACGAGAAAAGTTGTAATGAGTACTACGTAGCATGAAACAGCCATGCATGCAATAAACGCCTCAAAATACTCTAAATCGTCTTTTGTTAATCATTTTTATCGCATCTCTTCCTCTCTTAAATTCATCGCTCTTTGTAACTTATTCCACATAACGATTCAGCTGAGTATCTTCCACGAGGTTCTTTCAATCCCATTTAGGACCTAACCCATTTACTTCCACAAACATAATCATTGTAATTGGAAAAAATACCCAAATGTAATCGGTAGATCACCTTAAAATAGTCACATAAAAGTACGTAAAGAAAAAAACATAAAATCATAACGACAATTCACAACTGTTCCTACTGGCTGATACATCTATGACCACGCCGAGTCTCCATAGAAGAAAAAAAACTTTCCAATACGACGGTAGAGCGAAAAACTTCAACAAATTCCTAACTCCCCTTTAAATGCATTCTAAAACCCACTTCCGAACTCTACCACTTGAAAATAAACCGGAAAAACGTGGCCAGTGTGACCTCGCCGAATAATACATGCACACCGGTAAAAAACTGTACCGGCGGCCCAACCAGGTGACCTACTGCCGATATAAGGCACGATCCCGCTGCTTCTATCACGCTGATGAAAAAATATATATATGAACCCAGCCAAAGCAGACGCCATCTGCTCTGAGAGAGAGAGAGAGAGAGAGAGAGAGAGAGAGAGAGAGAGAGAGAGAGAGAGGGGGGGGGGGGGGTTAAGTGGGAAGGGGATACATTGGACATGTGCTGCACTAGTGAAGTAGCAAGAAAGGGAGATGGAAAAATTAGCTACACTGTACAGGGAAATAAGGCCAGAGAGAACGGCTTTGAGACTGATGCCTACTACAAAAAATAGTATACTATGTAAAGGTAACGCCCATTATTCAAAGGTATTCAAAGACAAATTACACAAATTGCTCGTTTTACGAGGTAACTTAACTGGGCAGTTAAAAAAAAAAAAAAAAAAAAAAATAATAATAATCACTCATCAGGATATTATTATTATTATTATTATTATTATTATTATTATTATTATTATTATTATTATTATATTACTAAACAAATTTCCTGAGCCTAACTCTAAATCCAAACGCCTATCAAAAATGGCGGCCGAAGATGCGGCCTTTAAAGCACTGCACTTTCTTCCGAGGAGGAGGAGGAGGAGGAGGAGGGACTTCTTTAAAAATGTACAGTGTTCTCCTCGACAAATAACTCTCCTGTCTCTTGTGGAATTGAAAAGTTAATGTTCTAACCGCCCAACCCCCTTAGAAACATCTTTTACAGAATCACAGCTCGTTATTTCAAGAAAGAAGGGAAAGTGGGTTGAGGGAGGAAAACTGAAACAAAAATGAATAAATATATGAATACTTAAATAAATGAATAAAAAAGTAAACATGTAATTTAGTAAACAATCATACAAGTATATATAAATAAATATGTAATTAATATAATTCAGCAAACAAATAAATTAATTAAAATTAATTAATGTAAGTATATAAATAGATAAATAAATGAACAAACTGATGACTAAATAAGTAAATAAATACATATGGCAAAGCTGCACAATGGAAGGGAAACTAATGAAGAGAATGTTTTCTCTCCGGTACGAAAAATTTACAAGTAAATAATGTTATTCTGCGCATATTGGGTACCATTAGCGGTAAAAAAAAATGAATAAACAAATAATAATAATGGCAAGGTACTATAGGGAGCGAAAAAGAGATAATGTTCGTGCTATACAACTTGATGCACGGAGAGACGGAAGAATTCATGGTAAAACGAGTGAACAATGAAGGACACGAATAATAATGGCAATAATAATTCCCCTTTCTTTCGAAAGGCAAAAATGTTGTGACGCCAGTATTAACAATTATAAATAAATCAATCAATGAATCGAGAGGAGAAACCAACCCCCCGCCCCCTCCCTTTTGAATTTCAGTGAAATCTGTGATTAGTGATATGAACAAAGTGGGAAAAGACCTTTTTATGAATGACTCTAATATACCCAACTCCAATTAAAGAATCTAATTCATAATATCTGGATAAAATACAATACCTCTTTATCGTTATTACTGGAAAAAAAAATCCTCAGTTATGTCATTGTAGATATATTTAAAGATAATACTATACAGTTTTTCCTTTAAATATATCTTCAATTACATAAATGGATTTTTTCTTCATGAAGGACTCACGCTAATATGGGTATTTTATTATTATTATTATTATTATTATTATTATTATTATTATTATTATTATTATTATTATTATTATTATTATTATTTTATTATTATTATTATTATTATTGTTATTGTTATTATTATTATTATACAGCAAAACTCAAGAACAACTAATCTGCAGAGTCAGCTCCTAAGAAATAAAGTTTGTAAATTAAATAAATGAAGAAATTCTTCTACCTTTCATAGGATTCGAACCTAGGCAGGTTAGAGGAAGATACAGGATCACATCAGGAATAATCCTACTTAGAAAGAGAGTGATTCAACTTCTTTTTATATTTTTACTCAAAATATAAAAAGTAAAAAGTCCTGTAAATTGTAGACATCTGACCAAGTCATCATCACGTTCCACTTCCATATGTTCTTTTTTCCACTCCAAGTGTTTTTTTCCACATCCATAAGTTTTTTTTTTTCAATTCTATATGTTTTTTTCCCACTTCCGTATGTTATTTGTTCTTTATCACTTCCATATGTTCTTTTTTCCACTTCCATTTGTTCTTTTTTCCATTTCCATATGTTCTTTTTTCCACTTCCATATGTTCTTTTTTCCACTTCCATATGGTTTTTTAGCTGTTGTTAGCAATTTTGTATTTAATATATGAATCAAATGGACAATCAACAGTATGATACTCGCACCAAGAAAACCCGTGACGCAAAAAAAAAAAAAAAAAATTTTAAGCAATTATCGTAATCTTTTATTCACATCAAATGAACCATTTGACTTTCGAAAGAGCTCTACCTGGCGAAACAAATCCGAGGAGAGAGAGAGAAAGGGAGAGAGAGAGATCAACATCAGTTAGTCTGCTGCGGGAGATAAAAATGCTTTTAGCATCATCATCATCATCATCATATGATGTGGCGACCCGCCCGCCGGCTTTTGATGTAGAGAAGAGAGAGAGAGAGAGAGAGAGAGAGAGAGAGAGAGAGAGGTCACTCTAAGCATAAAGAAATACATCGGTGTCTGATCTCCAGCAGAATCTTTCCCTCATTCAGCCACTGCTCGTCGGCTCCATCCGGGCGATTTCAGGTGTAATAAAGAGTCAAGTTACATAACACAGCACTGTTTATAAGTGAACCGCTGTTCTAATAAAGAGCTCTGAAGTACGAGAGAGAGAGAGAGAGAGAGAGAGAGAGAGAGAGCGAAAACAAACTCGATAGAACACCATAAAAAAAATATACAAACATCGTGCGTGTGGCAGCGTCGACTCGGGGCGTGGGTGTGGTTTTAATGTTGCTGCCGTCATTCGATGGGTAATTGATCATACACTGCATTTCGCGTATCTCTCTCTCCCTTTCCGAATGTTGAACTTAGCTCATCAACTAGATTACGACTAAGAAATTAACTCGGATAATCCAGACTCGACAAATTTCTATCCTTCATGGTACTTCAGAGGAAAGAAGATAAAGAAAACAAACACAACAGCAACAAGATATCAAGTAACAAAATGTATTAATGCAATTGGATTGCCGGACTTTGGGGAAAGGGCGTGTCCCGGTACATGGGGACAGAAAATGGAAGGACGAAAAGAAATAAATATTTCATATAGAATAATCAATAGAGCACAGAATATAAAATAGAAAAAATACGAAGGTACAAACACCGTATTAAAAATGGATAGCAAGGAGGGCTTGAAATGAATAAATAAAAAGTAAACAAAACTAAAAAGAAATAAACACTTTAAAAGAAGTACTGACAATCGATACAGAGAGAGAGAGAGAGAGAGAGAGAGAGAGAGAGAGAAAGGGTAACCAGTGGGAGAGGAGAGGGCGAAAGGTCCCATTACCTTAATTGGCCAACGTTGCCATGACAACCGACCTCTTATAAAACTCAAATAAAATAGCATGACTGAAACAAATTTCTTGTTCTTTCCTCTCATTATTCAGAATTATACAAAGTAATAAGCAGAAGATTTACGACCGAGTTATATTTTACTTTTTACGTACACATACATTATTATTATACACAAAATGGATGTACTTCCTTGGTACTCTATATTAAATATTTATCATATATACACAATATTCTCTCTCCTCCCACCTGCACACAAACAAACACACAAAAACACTCACATAGATGTATAATAAACACAGATATATATTATATATATATATTCTCTCTCCTCCCACCTGCACACAAACAAACACACAAAAACACTCACATAGATGTATAATAAACACAGATATATATATATATATATATATATATATATATATATATACATATATAAATTTCACACACACATACATATATTACACTAAACGTGTCACAGCATTCCACAACAATCCTATTACATATCTCCAAGTAAAAAAAGATTTTCATATCACATTCACTCTTCCTAAAATATCTAAGATAAAAGAATTAGCACCCTAAATAGACATTTACCATTTATTTCATGGGTTACCATTAACGTTGTACATAATCATTAATGTACAAAAATCATCTATGTACATGTTATCTACTGATTATTTACAAGTGACCTATTTATTTACTTGTAAGCATCTACTACTATATCAACGTACCTAAACATCGCTCAGAGTCTCAGAAACAGAATTCAAAAGAAACAGAACCAGACATAATAAAGGTTTTAAAAGGCTAAAACTGAGAGATAATTAAGTCTCAGGCACAGACCTAAATAAAATTATTTTAAAGTCTGAGAGACGTATATCTTCAATCTCACACAGTTCTCAAGAAACGTTTTTAAAGTCGCACACTGGGATCTAAAGAAATGTTTTTAGAGTCCCAGCCACAGATCTAAAATAACGTCTTCAAAGTCGCATACAAAAGTCTCAGATAGCTCCAAAGAAACGTCTTCAAAAAAAAAGAAACGTTTTAAAATTATCACACACCCATATCTAAAGTAACGTCTTCAAAATCTGTCACCGACCTACAGAAACGTTTTTACAGTCTCACACAGAGAGCCAAAAAATGTCCTCAAAGTCTGACACAGGGAAATAAAAGAAATCTTCAAGTCTCAGAAAAAGAGAAATAAAAAATCGTCTTCAAAGTCTCAGACAGAGAAGGATAAAAAAAAAAAACTTCAGAAGTATCAGACAGAGAGAGCTAAAAAAATCTTCAAAAGTACCAGAAACATCTTCAAAGTCTCAGACACAGAGAGCTAAAAAATCTTCAAAAGTACCAGAAACATCTTCAAAGTCTCAGACACAGAGAGCTAAAAAAACATGTTCAAAGTCTCAGACACAAAGATCTAAAAAACATCTTTAAAGTCTCAAACACAGAGAGCTAAATATCATCTTCAAAGCCTCAGACAGAGAGAGCTAAATACCATCTTCAAAGTTTCAGACACAGAGAGCTAAAATACATCTTCAGTCTCAGAAACAAAGAGCTAAAAAAAAACATCTTCAGAGTCTCAGAAAACAAAGAGCTAAAAAAATCTTCAAAGTCTCAGACACAGAGAGCTAAAAACCATCTTCAAAGTCTCAGACGCAGTCTGAGAGCTAAAATAAATCTTCAGAGTCTTAGAAACAAAGAGCTAAAAAAATCTTCAGAGTCTCAGACACACGCCTAAAGAAACGCCTCCTAGGAATCTTGGCAAAGGCGAAGCTCAGCAACATCCCCAAGCGACACAGGGCCGATAACTTCTGCTTGCAAGTTCCGCTCTGAACGCCCTTCAACTCGACCGTTTATCCCTTAATTGTTCAAGTTTCTGATGAAGCCATATTCAGACGCGTTCAAAATCCCCTCACTTACTCATATATGTGAGGATCAAGTCTTTCATTTCTCCTGTAAGCTCCAAATTAATCTATTATGTTTAAACTTGGTACATCAGAAGTGAAGTCAAATCACACAGGTAGTTTCCCCTTGGGCAATAAAAATAACATGTTCGGTATCGCGAGGTACGTTAATAAATAATGGTGTCATTTAAGAGACACAATATAATATTAATTATATATATTAATAAAATTCTTATTTTATTCTACAAATGAATGTGCACAATCCAAATGCACTTACACACACATAAGTAAGATTACATGCGCTCATACACACAACATTCCTTCAAATAAGATAGGTTATCAGGCAAGTTCTCATTTCAAAAGTGTGGTCAATGAAACACTTTCATTTCTTCATCTAAATCTAGACGATCACATGAAATTGAATCGGCCAGTTGTCTATCAACTTTAACCGTTCAGTCTACGAAACATTTCTAACTAATACTAAATCCATTCACAGTATATCAACTCAATATTTGGGGTTAAAATCTAAATACAAAATCTGAAGCTTCGATGCTCTCATCTTTATTCTGCATCTGCATTCAACCGCAAAATAAAAACAGCCCATATTAAAAAAAAACTTAATATACAGAAAAATTATGATCATATATTCATTCGAGCTAAATCAGTAAATACTTCTTTTAAAGTACCAAGGGAAGTAAAAAAAAAAAAAAAAAAAAACTTTAATCTCTGACTCGAATGATGAGGATTATAACAGAATAATCAAGGGAGTTTATTCTGCATGGGAATACCTTCATTATACGGACCAGATTCAAGCTCATTTCAGAGAGAATGCAAACACAGTCTTTAGAAATACAAAAGGAAAGCTTCATGATGCCTATGAAACAATTTATTATATAATTATCTCACGACAAATTAATATATCCTTTTTTTTAATACTGTAAACTGGAAATATTAAAAGTTCTTTTTATTTTTCTGAGTAATCAACTTGGGGTCTGTTTTTTTTATCCACAATATCTATTTCAAGGAAGAAACAGATATTAGGGTACAATAGTGCATTTTTATTTTTGTTTTGTTTTGTTTGCGTTCCGTATACGCAAAAGTCTACCGACAAAAAATCCAACGTTACGAAGAGAACATTCTCATTTATGAAGACTGTCTGAGGAAGGTGAAAAAGCTATACGATGATACCAAGGTATATAGAATAAGGGATACATGTGTACAGGTGATTGTATCGAGAAAGCTTTCTCTAATGGGATTTATCAACGTTTTGCCAGTTGAGGCATGCGAGTGGCAGTGGCGGTATGATACGTTGTCGCCGGAGTCATCCTTTTTTGCGGGACAAGCCTTAACTCGCATTATATATTACTCGTATATATACATACACGCACACACACACACACACACACACACACATATATATATATATACATACATATATAAGTAGTACACATTTCGTCTGTGTATGTATATTATATATATATATATATATAATATATAATATATATATACATACATACATATATAAGTAGTACACAAATTTGTCTGTGTATGTGTATATATATATATATATTCATACAAATATGAATGTATATTTATATTTTGCGTATGCAACTTAAATACATAAATAAGTAAATAAATAAATAGATACAAAGTTCATATCCATTCTGTGACTGAAACGAAAGAATAGATGGAATCTTGCTCATCCGGGTGCTCTTCGAGTTTTGCCAGCGGCGACAAAAAGCTAACGACAAGCGGCAAGACATTACACTTTCTATATATGGTAACAGAAACGGGTCGGTCGACGCAGGCCTCCCAAAATAAAGTATTAAAAAGGAAGCCCAATAATAATCTTCGGTAGCCATCCGCTAAACGGATAACAAACACAAAAGTTTATATATGCATCGTGACATTTAACCGTGATCTCCAATATTCCATCAGAGGTACCTCTTTGTCGAAGTCATTAACTACGGGTAGCTACAGGACTCAGCAAAAGCTAGTAAGATCTCTCGATTCAGTCATGTAATGATGTAATCTCAACTCACGCCCAAGATACCTGATCCTCGTAGAAGCCTGTTCACTGGAGTGCAGCAAACCGACTCCAATTTCTTCACAATAGAGAACACTCCATCTCAGGTTGAACTCTTGTTTTTATATCTGTAATGACATACACACCACGCCTTGTCTTCACGCTATCAAGTGTTACTTTTGGATGTAACACTTTTTTTAATTCCAAAAAATACTAAAATCCTTATCTTCTGTTAAACATCAGGTGGCATCTTCTTTGGTGTGACTTGCACACTCTCTGCCTGTCTCTGATATAAAACATAATTGTCAATTAAGCGTATTTCTGAATGGACGTTTTTCATTACCAACTCTCATTTTCTGCTTTGCAGGGCAAATCCCATTACCTAAAAGTTTTCATTTTTTCGGTCAATTTTCTTAATGAATCTGTGCAAAACATGTTTTTCACTAATGTTTCATTTGTTCTGTTTCTCAATTTTAGAATGAATACCATCAGCGTACATCCCATGAGGACAAATAAACAAAGTTCACGCTAAAGCGAATTATTCAGAACTACTATGCCTACTTGACCTTACTTCTACTTAAGTTGATATACAACGACGATAACACTGATCATCGTAACACAACGATAAAAGTGGAAATTATTATCCTGACTATTTTATTTAATATCTGGATACTCTTCGGTATATCACCTATTGGATTTATTCATCCCTCTCAATGTTAATGGAAAAAAGTTAAGTATATCTTAGTTTTACCAGACCACTGACCTAATGAACAGCTCTCCTAGGGCTGGCCCGAAGGATTACTAGATATTTTTTACGTGGCTAGGAACCAACTGGTTACCTAGCAACCGGGCCTACAGCTTATTGTGAGATCCGAACCACATTATATCGAGAAATGAATTTCTAATCACCAGAAATAAATTCCTCTGGTTCTATGTTGGCAGACAGTACCGAATTGGTAGGCGAGCAGGCAAACCACCCGTCCAACGAGGAACTCAGTGTCAATGGAAGGCTTTTGGTAAGATTATACCTACGTTAGACAACTTCAATGGAAGGGTTTTGGCATGCTTACCAGATTACAACCATAATAGACACAGACTTTAAAAATAGCGTTTATCCCGTAATTCACGCGTATATCGGTACTCATCCTCCCTCCCCCAACCCCCCCGTCTCCCAGTAATCTATACCAACCTTAGACTTGAACAATAATGCTTGGCACATACTAGGCTGCCTCCGTTACTCTTCCAAAAGTCATCCATTTTACCTAACTGCTGTTCACCTCTGCATGTTCATGGACATTCTTGTTTACATACAAGGAAAATGTAGAGTTTAAAGTTGTTCATCTAAGAGGAAAA
>NC_061109.1:79261684-79264184 GCF_015104395.2 Macrobrachium nipponense
ATATATATATATATATATATATATATATATACACACACACACACACACACACACACACATATATTATTATATATAATATATATTATTTATATATATATATTAAATAAATTATATACATAATATATATATAATATTATATATATATATATTATATATTTAATATTATAATATATATATATAATATATCGTTTTCTTAGATTTAATTCCACACATTTTTCATTTCATATATATATATATATACAATATATATATATATATATATATATATATATATATATATATATATAAAGTGGAAAAACAGAGCAAAAAACTAAGGAACCAATCAAAGCGAGATAATACTTGAAAGAAATTTTCAGAAACAGAAAGAGAAATAAAATACAAAGCACTAAATCAAAATGAGTAAAAATACAAAAAAAAAAACTAATAACACAGACAGACAACATCTGATTCAAAAGAGGGAAATTCAATCAGCAAGAGAAAAAGCCAGAAAAAAAACAGACAATTGAGAAAAGAGAACTAACGATCTCTAAGTATAAAAGCCATTTAACGTAACTTACAACGAGGACTCTTGGTGGGGCGGGGGTGGGGGCGAGGTTGTCTGACTCTCCCATCTCAACTCCCCCACCCCCAACACCCGAACTGACCTGAAGGAAATGAAACCCTATTGGACGTGACCGATGAGATATAGGCATCGCTGCTCCGGCCAGATCATGTTGTTCCCTGTTTTATGGCAGCCAATTCGCATTTCGGAAGGGGGAAGAGGAGAAGGAGTACGAGGAGGAGGAAAAAAGAGAGAAGGAGGAAGAGAGAAGACAAACACGAAAATGGAAGAGCCATGAGAAAATGCAATGAGGAGGGATGAAACCCAAGGATGAAAATGAGGATTAAAAAAAATGAAAATAAGGGGGAAATTGAAAGTGAAAACGTGGAGTAGAGGGAAGAAGAGAGGGAGGGGGTTGAAAAAGGAAGAGGTGGGGGGGGGGGGGGGGAAGAGGAAAACAGGAAAGCCAAGTGAGCGTTAAATGTGGCGGGATGACACTCGAGAATGAAGGAGGAAGAGGAAAATCCAAGGGCATGAGGGATAACCGCAAAGGATGGGGCATTAGGTGGCAAGAGGAAGAGGAAAGGAAGAATAGGGTAAAGGAAAAAGGAAGTGGAGATGCGGGACAAAATGAGGGGAAAAGAGGGAAGAGGAAGATGAAAGAGGAATAGAATGAAATGGGGAAAGATCTGAGGAAAAGAGACAGCAAAGAGGAAAATTACAAAAAAGGAAGGGCAGGGGCACGAGTTACAAGAATAGATAAAAAAAGAGGAAAAGGGAAGACAAAAAGGGAGCAACAGAGAATAGATGGGATATTAGAAGACAGAAGAACGAAGGAAAAATAAGCAAAAAAATGCTGTATAGGGGGATGGGACAAAAATAATAGAGGAGGAAAAAGATGATAAAAGGAGGGACCAAGAGAGAGGAGGAAGAAGGAGGGAGCATATACGAAGGATAAAAAAAAAAGAGGTAAAAACACGAGAAAAAGGGAAGAGCTAAGAGAGGCAGAAAGGCAAAGAAATGAGGAATTAAGAAAAGAGAAAACTCACATGACTAACAAGAGTAAAGAGCGAAAGTAGGAGAACGAGAAGTTCAATAAAAGCTGAAATTATTATTTCACTGATTTTTTAAAACATATTTGTTCACGAACATATTTATCCTCTGATGATTTTTTTTTGCCGTGGTGTTATTTTTAGTCGTTGAACTATATTTATGTCTCCCCTTTTTTTGCTCTACAAACACATTCAGCAAAGTAATGGACTATTTGCCTTATCTTAATATAAATGATTATTCATACTGAATAATAATAATAATAATAATAATAATAATAATAATAATAATAATAATAATAATAATAACAACAGATAGGGTGATACGTGCAAATAGACCAGACGTGACGTTGATTGACAAAATCAAGAAAAAAGTATCACTCATTGATGTCACAATACCATGGGACACCAAAGTTGAAGAGAAAGAAAGGGAAAAAATGGATAAGTATCAAGACCTGAAAATAGAAATAAGAAGGATATGGGATATGCCAGTGGAAATTGTACCCATAATCATAGGAACACTAGGCACGATCTCAAGATCCCTGAAAAGGAATCTAGAAAAACTAGAGGCTGAAGTAGCTCCAGGACTCATGCAGAAGAGTGTGACCCTAGAAACGGCACACATAGTAAGAAAAGTGATGGATTCCTAAGGAGGCAGGATGCAACCCGGAACCCCACACTATAAATACAACCCAGTCGAATTGGAGGACTGTGATAGAGCAAAGAAAAAAAGAAATAATAATAATAATAATAATAATAATAATAATAATAATAATAATAATAATATTTTTATAAGTAGTAGAAGAAGAAGATACAGGGAACAAAAATAGAGACAAAACTTAGGGAAGACTCGAAGGAAATGAAGAAGCAGAAGCCGAGAAGAGGGTAAAAAATAGGAAAAGAGTTCGAA
>NC_061109.1:79269184-79274184 GCF_015104395.2 Macrobrachium nipponense
GGGAAAAAAAACGTGGACCCGAATGAGAACAGAGAAAGAACGCGACAGAAGAAAACAAGGAAAAAAAAAGCCTACACCATAAAAAAATAAATAAATAAGAACGGGGCGAAGAGAGAATGAATGAAATGAAAATCATAGCATAAGACATTAAAAGAAGAGCGAGGAAAATATAATAGATATATATATATATATTATATATATATGTGTGTGTGTGTGTGTGTGTGTGTGTGTGTGTGTGAGAGTGTGTGTGTGTGAAAACTTCTATCAAGCTATCAATGTATCGACAATAAAGGAGCGCAGCAGGAAAAAAAAAAATATGAGGAAAGTGATGGATACCTGGCTCTTATAATTAGAAAAAGGAGAAAAACTCCTTTTAGAAAACAAATTAAACCCTCGGTTAAACCCTCGGATGGTGTATATGCCAATTCAGCAAACACAACGAAGAAAACAATTCGATATCCACCGATAATTTTTGCAACACCTGCACTGTAGGACAAACAAAAAAAGCGACAGACTTAAAAAGACAGACTTAAAAAAAGACAGGTGAATACACAACCTGGCTTACACTTCGTCGTCGAAGGTTACAACGTACTTTAAAACATTCTCTCTCTCTCTCTCTCATTATTTATATCTCTCTCTCTCTCTCTCTCTCTCTCTCTCTCTCTCGTGAAAGAAACGAGATAAAGAAATAATAAAAAAAAAGGCCATTCTGTTAGGAATCACATGAAATTTCGTTACAAAATAGGGAAAAAAAGCTAGTTCCCTTAATATAAATCTCTCTCTCTCTCTCTCTCTCTCTCTCTCTCCTCTCTCTCTCTCTCTCTCTCTCTCATAAAAAAGTAAATAAATAAACAATAAATAAATAAATTCCGGGGCCAATCTAAAAACATATAAACAATTTCTCCAACATTTCCAATTAAACTGACTCTGTGACGGAAGCTTGACAGTTTTTTACGGAAAAGGAATGTCAAGCAGGCAGACAGTGAAGTGGAGTGGTCGACCGTTAAGCTACAGAAGTACAGCAGTTATTAAAAAGTAATGGCTGTGTGTGTCCTTGCAAGTATTCAAACGAACATTCATACATGCAAACATTCATTCATACATACATACATACACACACACATATATATATACACGTAAATATATAGTAATGGATGTATGGGTGTGTGTGTGTATGTTCCAGATACACTTTGAAACATATTGAGCAATTTCAATGGATGTATGTGTGAGTGTGTGCATGTTCCACATACACTTGGAAACGTATTAAGCAATTTCTACCAAACTTGGTGTACATATGACTTAACATTTGGTAAAGAATACTATGGGAGGTAAGACATCACCTTGGAGGAATAGTTTATGGGGGGTAGGACATCACCTTGGGAGGAATAGTTTATGGGGGTAAGACATCACCTTGGAGGAATAACTATTCCTCCAAGGACATCACTCGCACCAAAGGGAGGCAAGTGGGAAAGGGGTGAAAAATAAAAAAAAATACAGAAAATGAAAGACATTAGTGTTTAATCCATAGTTTTCGAAGTCACTGAGAAGAATAGTGACACTCCCGATGCCCTTTAAGTCCACTTTCAGCTACGATAGGGTTGGGGGTTAAGAAAGGGATGACAAGTAAAAATATTAGAAAACGACAGATATTAAGTCTCTAATCCATAGTTTTTGGGGTTCCTGAGAAGAATAGTGACTCTCATGATGCCCTTCAAGTAAAAGTTCAGCCCCAATAGGAAGAGGGGTGGGTAGGGGTGGGAAGGGGCGACATGCAAAAATAGCTGAAAATAACGGATATTAGTGTCTAATCCATAGTTTTAGAGGTCGCTGAAATAAAGTGACTCTCAATGTCCTTTAAGTCCAAAATATCCAAAAACCACATATAACAGTGTCTAAACCATAGTTTTCTAGGTTACTGAGATGAACAGTGACACACCCAAAGCCCTTTAAGTCCAAGTTCAGCCCAAATAGGAAGGGGGGGAGTGAGAAGGGGTGGGAAGGTGGCGACATGTAAAGATGACCAAAATTCAGCCCCGACAGGAAAGGGGGTTGGTTGGTTGTGTGTGTGTGTGTGTGAGAAGGGGTGAAAAATAAAATGTAAAAAATGACAGATATTGAGTCTACTCCATGGTTTTCGAGGTCGCTGGGATGAATGGATACACTTTTCAGGGCCATAAGAACCTTCCCATTTCATCACACTTTTGAATTACGCTTCTCATCGAAAGCCTACAATATGCAAGGGAAGGAAATTCAATGCTTTCCTTATGTGGTGGAAAGAGATTCCTCAAGTCTTCCCCATTCAGATTCAAAGCTTGCAGTGACAGGTGTAACGAAAAGTGTGAGAAAGTCAAGAAGTTAATTAGTCAGAAAGGCTATTCAAGAAAATAAATATACAAATAATGATAAAGAAAGTGTGAGGATGTGGAGAAGTTACTTCCTGAATACAGTCATTTATATAGTTGTTGAAAGATTTATAAGGTTAATGGCATATTAATAAGATTCTTCCTAAAAGAATTATGTATAAAAGAATACTTAAATAGTAAGTGTATGCTATAAAAATGCGCATTATGTCTTCACAAGCATAACATGCATCATTCACCTGCAGGTTGATATTCTTCATTATTATCTAAAACATGCGCATAACCAAGCGGCATTTCAAAGAAAAAGTGAGAACGACAAAAGTGTCCATTTCCGCCATTACTCTGCACAACAGAATTCTCATCAAAAGGACGAGAATGGCTAATTCGTCTTCATGAGAATGTTTCCTTCTGTTAAAGGAACGAGAGGCAAAAGTCTCTTTCAGTAATCCCTACAACTCCCAACTACTCCGCCCTCCCACCCCACTCCACACCCTCCCACCTCTTAAACCTCGCGAGTCGCCGCCTCCTGGAACCATTCCAGAGAACCCGCAACCTGGAATTCCAAAGGCAGCATTCCTGGAAACCACTCACTTCAAAATTCTCTTTGAATCTCCTTTGATCATGCACAGTGTGCTTGTTCAAATCTCGGTCATTTATTTTTCCTCCTCCCAGAAGAGTAACGACAAATCTTTCTCGTTAACGGAAAGAATTTCATTCCTGGAATGTGTTCTACGGACACGTCGTTGTCACGATGGTGTTTCTTGTTTCCTCCTCTTCTTCATCTTCTTCTTTCTGTTACGCAATGATGTATTTACCAGAGTTTTTAAGGGACATTCGCATGAAAAGAATATACTAATTAAATACTAATTAAATAAAGACATTTTTTAAAGAAACGAATGATTTACGTAATCAAGCGTAACGCATAAGACTTAAGGCTTTACCATTTATAATGAAATGTTTTAAAAATATAAATATTTAGCATAAGACTAAGGACTTTACTTTCGGTAATGATGCGTTTACTCTGGGCAAATTTGTGCTGGGTAAGTATTCTGCAATAATATTATCATGTGATATGATTTTGGACTTTCAACCTACGCTTCCTAAATAAATCACACCCGGACGGGGTATTAATAAATGAAAAGATTAATCATGCAATCAGGCGGAAATGGTCTTCATACAAGCCTTTCGCAAAGAATCTTTTCCAAGCGCCTGAATACCACTGCTTTAAGCGATGGGACCTATGAGGTCATTCAGCGCTGAAAAGACGCTGAAAGAATTGTTCGGAAACGGAGGAAGGGAGTAAGATGGAAGGATGAGAATATGAACAGAGGTAAAGTAAAAGAAATGAAAGGAGTTGTAGCTAGGCGCCGAAGGGACGCTGCAAAGAACCGCAAGTTATGCGCACAGTGCACCGTGTAAGGTACGCTGACGGCACTAAACCCCCCTCCCCCCACCAACGGGGAGAGCAGACGCGGAAGTGTAAGACCAAAAGATTAAAAAGTAACTTACCAATATTTCTGTATATGAAAACCACCTATAAAATACGGACTCAAAAGCAAAGTTTATCGTACATAGAAGAATCACATAGGGCTTTACATGAGCCACGACTTATAAGGATATTGTAAACGGGACCCCACGGGTACTAATATGGTGTGAACATATAGTGGGAAAATGAGAATGATATGGCGATGCGCAGATGAAGGCAGAAAAAAACTAAAAGTTTCACAGCATGCAACTCCCCAAAAACCATACAAACCAATACACACACACACACACACACACACACACACACACACACACATATATATATATATATATAATATATATGTGTGTGTGTGTGTGTGTGTGTGTGTAATCATACACGGACACATAAATATATATATATATATATATATATATATAAATATATATATATATATATATATATATATATTATACAGTATACATAAACAAAATGTGAATGTATGAGAGAGAGAGAGAGAGAGAGAGAGAGAGAGAGAGAGAGAGAAGATGAGAGACGTGAGAGACTGAGAGAGAGAGAGAGAGGAAGGAGAGCACTAAGACAAAAACAGTTTTCTCGGTAATATATGACAAAATAGTCAAAATAAATTTCATACGCGTCACATTTCCCACCCCGCACGTCAGAAAGCATATTCTTGAACGATAAAATTTCCATGAAAAACATTTGAAATTCAAATGATGTTTTAGCACCAACTCCCGCACCAGTCATATATACACACACACACACTTACACAAACGCACACTCACATACACGCACTTTTGACTAAAATCCAAAAAGACAAGTGAACCACAATTTTTGGACAACAGTTTCCAGGAATGCTATATACCACAGAAATTCATAACGACGTTTCCGCCTAAATTTAATAATTGCACTAAACTAACACATATAGTCAGTGGTTTCCACATGATGAGAGAGCCGGCCAACATTCAGCGACCACCAAACAAACCCCTCCCCCTGCCCCCAGCCACCCCACATCTCTCACAAGCTCCCATCACCCCTCCCCCCCCTCCTCCCACTTGCGTCTCACGTTCATGGTGAACACCCACCCCTAATAACCGGAGACTTCCCCCCCCCCCCCCCCCCACACCCCTCCCCCCCCCCCACACACACACACAAAA
>NC_061109.1:79279184-79294184 GCF_015104395.2 Macrobrachium nipponense
GGTTGCCCATATCAAGGTCGCTCTACAAAAGTGACGTTCATGTCAACTATAGGTTAAAGGATTATCGGAACAGAGACGAAGATACAGAAATCCGCAATGCTTAAAGAAGTTATATGTTAACCAATATCAATTATCAACATGCAGATGTTAGCTAAGGCATAAGTTAAAAAGAAATTAAATATTGGGAGGCACCGAAGTAAGAATAAACATTATGTGATGGCACACATTTGAATTATTTTGAGATAGACAGACAGAGCTCCATACATTGAGAGAGAGAGAGAGAGAGAGAGAAACATATACTGGTACACGTTAGTTTTGAAGCAGATAAACACCGCCATATACTCAGAGAGAGAGAGAGAGAGAGAGAGAGAATATACATCATATAATAGTACACGTTTGAATCATTTTGTAGCAGACAAACATATCGCCATATACCCAGAGAGAGAGAGAGAGAGAGAGAGAGAGAGAGAGAGAGAGAGAGAGAGAGAGAGAGAGCATTTCCATCAGGAATTCGGAGCAGAGTTTAGAGAGCATTTTTCATTTCGATAATTACTCGGCCCTTCTGTACAGCGGATGGGCCATTTCACTTCCTTTTGCCGACTTTTGGAGTGCAGCACCTGATCCACTACTTCTGATTGGGTAGGGGGGGGGGGGAGGAGAGAGAGAGAGAGAGAGAAAGAGAGAGAGGAGAGAGAGAGAAGTGTGTGAGGGAATAGAGAGAGAGACGAAGCTGGGAATGGAGACTCAACAACATTTTATTATTTATTTTTCTTATGGAAACTCGGAACACTGAACGGATAACGTAGCCTCTCGCACCATCTGTATGTTCTGGAATTTAAAAAAGTACCATTTAATTTTTTTATCGTTGAATGCTATCAACATCTCTTGTTTTTTATGGCAATGAAAATGGGTTTACAAATAATGAACAACGAGGAAAACTGCTGCACATTTATCGGATATTTACGGAGCAGATGAAACCAAGTGTGATAAAAATCTTAGTAAAGGGTCGAAAATGTCAGTGATTCTCATAATTTGTAGCCAGAGAGAAGAGAGAGAGAGAGAGAGAGAGAGAGAGATCAAAGACACTAACCTGGAAGTATATCATTACTGGGAACGAGAGAAAATATTCGCATAACGGTATAGTATTCTTTATGCAATATTTTTCTTCAAAAATCTCTCCGGGGCTTCTTGATGACGAAAGAGGTGACTCATAATACCCCAAGTCTTTTTTTTAATTCCAGTATTTCGCGAAAATAAACTTTTACACTCTTATCAAAAACAGAACGGAATATTTCCTAAACTCTTATCAGATCCATAAAATATGCCAGACACTCCATTTTTATTTTTTTATCATTATTTTACTTTTACTCTCCCGGCCCTACAAAGGAAAAAACCGAAGAATTATTCTTTCCCACTGCCGCGACCAAAGACAAAGCGAAAAATACTCCACCTTTTCTACCCAAGCAGCCACAAAGGGAAAATACCACCTTTTCTTCTCTCGCAGCTACGCAGGAAAAGGAAAATAACCAAGTTTTTAACTAAACATTAATTAACGTTGTCATGATGACATTTGCGTTCTGTGCAGTTCCACCTGCCTCTACGTTGCCTACTGTTTTCCAAATTATTATTATCTATTTATCCTAATATCTATCTATCTATCTAATCTAGCTACATGTTTTCAACTACTTACCTATCCCTTGTTTTTTTATTTATTTTGATGAGTGCTTCAAGATAAATAAACTACCGACATAATTAAGACTTCAATAGGCTTTCCTCCCCTCCGCAACCTCAAAGCTAATAAATATGATTCATAACGTCAATTTTATTTTTAAAAAATAATATTAGTTTCCTGGTTCTCTTTTTTTTCTCCTCTCATCTCTCCACGTTCATTTAATGCAATACAATGCAATGCAATGCAGCACAGTTATCGATTTGGCTATTAGTTCGAAGCCAACGATGTGGATTCCTAATCAACCCGTTTACAGTTTCTTTTCTTAAATAGGGATTCTATTTCTCGGGCGCTTGGCAGGCAACTTATGAACCCTCCGGCATGTTGCATAAAGAAGTGTGTTTTACTGCGAAGGAAAATATCCGATCATTCTAGTGTAATAGGATGTCTCCTTGCCTGTTCAAACGACAAGGTTCATCTCGAACCAAACACGGTATTTATAATCATACAAAACGGATTTTTATCTATCGATACCATACACTTGAAGAAAGGATTGGTCACTTTATGAAGACGACAATAAGGGTTATAAAAAATATAAAGGAACTGAAATGATAAACATCTCTAAATTAAATTTTAAAAAATCCGCATTCATCGCTGTTGTTACTTTAATTTTTAAACCTAGCTTTCAGCGGCAATCATGTGAGGAAAGTTGACTAGGTAGCAGACAACATGGTCGAGTTTACCTTCTGCAATTATCTCCTGTTCTGGTCTGCTGACAGTGAAGGAACTGCCTAATTACGCTGCGCTTTGTGCATAACGTCAACAAATAACGAATCTCAAACCGAATCTCAAACCGATGGGTCATCCGGAAGCCGCTAATTATGGCCTAACAGCCTCTGTTAGGCCATAATTAAACGAAAACTTGGAATTCAATGAAAGTAAGTAAATCTTGACATATAATATTCATTCTTCGTATCTATTGCTAGAATTTAGAACTTTACACTGCGTTAACTGTCTCCACTCGTATGTATTCTCAAAATTACTAAATATTTCAAACAGACCCAAAGACGTATTCATAACTAAAATGTTCTAACTTGATACAAATGAAAGTTTCATCGTACGATGAGACGGGGCGCAGAGACCATTCCTTTTTTTTTTATTATTTTTTTTTTTTTTTTTTGTCAATGAACCTGACATAAAGCAATCGGGCTATTTTTCTATCAATAGATAAATACCGGTAATGGACCAAACATCCCGCGGGAGAGCTGAAAACCCGGGTTTTCAATAATGCAGACATAAAGAGAGAGAGAGAGAGAGAGAGAGAGAGAGAGAGAGAGAGAGAGAGAGAGAAGAAGGTTCGGGGTTATTAACGCAATATACTAGACAGGCGATGACTGGATTCCTCTTCCTATACTACAGATTCGGAAGGAGTTATACTCGTATACCTCCATTGTGATCAATCCGTACCACCCTAACCAACCCTCCCCCTCCCCCCAACTCCCGTAACTCCACAAGGACTGGCAGGAGAAAAGGATTCGATCGGGGAGGGGGGAAAAAAACGAACCTTACTCGGGCGATTGCAGAATCGAAGCTGGGGCCACCAGCTTTCAGATGCGGACGGAAATGACCCGAAATCGGATTGTGTCTCTTTTGTAACCGCATGAGCGGAAAGGCGCTTATATCCCGGCCATGTTAAGAAGATTGCTGATGCAATTACACCGCCGGATACAAAACTCGGGGATGCATGCGGCTGCCTGCCTGCCTGCAATACACACCCCATTTGTGTACCCACCCCCACAGGTGTATCACCTTCGCTGGTCCGTGCTATTCTGGTGACGTTTTAAAATATTAAAAGACTCCTCTCCAATCCCAAAGCATTATTCCGAGCCACCTCCGGTGACCCATAACAACGTGGAAAGAATTAAAATACAATCTGCATGGTCTGATCCACAGCGAGTCATATGTGTGTGTGTATTTGGGTGGGGGGGTGGGGGGGGGGGGTGATGTTTGATGGGTGGAGATACTGTGAGTACAGGAAGACTGGGTATTCAAACTACAACAAAAATGAATACTGTGTAAATAATTTCATATATATTTTCTATTGCCTACCATTAAACCTTGAAAACAGCCCTTGCAATTAGACAGAAATTCAATTCATTTTACAATTAGACAGAAATTCAATTAATTTTATAGTTAAAATAAATGACATGAAGGGAATGATGAAGATATGAGTATAAAAACCAGAATGATGTTCACTTAAGCGGCGCCATGAATACATACATACATGCATACATGCATAGACACACACACACATTTTTATGTTCGGAAAATCCATCCTTAAGAAAACTTCAGTGACTCAACAGAAGTGCCAGAAGACAACAATATCTGGTGTGAGTTCATCCTGAACTCAATTCATCCTGATCTTGACTTCATCCTAAACTTGACGTCATCCTGAACTTGAGTTCATCGTAAACTTGATGTGATGCCGCCCTTGAGTTCATCCTAAACTTGAGGTCATCCTGAACTTGAGTTCATCGTAAACTTGATGTGATGCCGCCCTTGAGTTCACCCTAAAACTGAGGTGACAATGAGCGCCAATTCATCCTAAGCTTGAGGTGATACTCAACCTGAGTTCATGCTAAAACTAAGGTCATCATCCTAACCTCAACTCCATCCTAAACTTGTGGTTACCCTTGCCTTGAGTTCATTCTGACCTTGAAGTCACGCTGAACTTGAGTTCATTCTGACCTTGAAGTCATCCTAACATTGAGGCGACCCTGACATTGAGTTCATCCAAACCTTGAGCTCATATTTAACTTGAGTTCATTCTAAACTTGAGATAATCCTGACCTTGAATTTATCCTAAACTTGTGTTCATCCTGAACTTGAAGTCATCTTGACCTAGAGTTTAACCTGAACTTGAGTTCAAATTTGAATTTAAGGTCATCGGGGTCTCGAGTTGATCCCGTCTTTAATTGTTTCTTAAATCCAGGAGGTCAGACGATTGTTAAGTTATGATGCTAATGTGAGAGAGAGAGAGAGAGAGAGAGAGAAGAGAGAGAGAGAGAGAATGCTATGCATAAAAAAGTGATTAAGGCCGTTTGACAAATGATAATAATGAGGATGATGAATCACATCAATCCACATTAATGACACCGGATTACATCAGTTCATACCTTGATCTAACAATAGGTTCCAGAAGTCATTCTTTTAATCAGGAGCCTTAATGGCAGAAATGGAACTGTCATGAAGAAATAAACGAGAGCCCAGTAGCAAAACAAGAGCTATTAGATAGATTTTCGCCATTAGTCTTCGGAGCTTGAATGGTTTAAAAAAAAAGAAGAAAAATCACGCGCACACACAAATATTGCTGTCTCAAACTCCAAAATATCTCGAGCTGAACTAGTGAGTCATGCATC
Organism: Macrobrachium nipponense; assembly: GCF_015104395.2. Classification (NCBI taxonomy): domain Eukaryota; kingdom Metazoa; phylum Arthropoda; class Malacostraca; order Decapoda; family Palaemonidae; genus Macrobrachium; species Macrobrachium nipponense. The sequence continues at coordinate 79,284,273 of NC_061109.1, forward strand.
ATACAAATAAAGGTGATGATGAATAATGCCGATAACCCTTTTAAGCATTGATAAAAAAGGCAAATGACAATTAGAAAGAGAAATAACAATAAACGTTGTACAAAACAAAAGATTTCAACAAAACACCAAAGAATCCCAGGGCACAATGGTCCAATAAACGACATCATCATTACTATTATTTAGAAGCACTCTCCTCTTATTATTTTTACAAAATAAAAGAGAGAGAGAGAGAGAGAGAGAGAGAGAGAGAGAGAGAGAGAGAGAGAGAGAGAGAGAGGCGCCTGGGTACGTAAATTCGTGCTTGAACGCAGGCGGTGAAAACTTGCCTCCTCCTCCTCCTCCTCCTCCTCCTCCAGAGTGGAAGTGCAAACATTAATGATGCATGCCATCAGAAGCAGGGAATAAGCATCATTAGAGCAACCTGTTTTTTCCCTCAGAGCGAAAAGTCATTGCTTTCGTGAATCTGCATAGAAAAAAAGTAATAATAGAAGAGAAAATTGGGAAACCCTATTTCGACGCTTACATGGATGTATACATTGATCTATTTCGGCTTGTTTGACATGCATTTTTTATGAAAGCGCAAGTTTGTGTGGCGTTTATTATCTTATGTTCATTGCGTATAACTATTATATATGTATAATTATATATTAATTAATTATATATATATATATATATTAATATATATATACATTGATATATATTATAATATATATATATAATATATATATAATATATATATATATATATATATATATATATATATATATATGTTTAGAGACAAAACTGCTTTTTATACTCCTTTACATCTTCATCATATTAAACATAAGAGATCTAGGATTATATCTAATAGGAATTATTTTCTATAATAATCCTACGGGTTATCATTTCGATGTTCAGTGACAGATAATTATTATCCCGAATAGGGATAAAGCTGGGAAGAAGAAGAAGAATAGGATTAATCAAAATAGACATTGATATATGCGACAGGTATACGAAATAACTAACTTACAAAGAAGTCAAGTTTCCACAGAATAAAACCCCGAATTTGAAGAAAACAAATTAAAGGGAAGAAAATAACAACAGACAAATGATTGAAGATAACGCACATATCGGTTTGACCTCAGAGAGCAATCGAGAGGAACACTGAATATTAGGCGTCAGCTTTCAACTAAAGTTAATTATGTATTAAAAAATGGGTCATAAAATCTTTGAAAAAGGGAATTCTATATTCTCAGCTTCCAGTCAAGCGTTTACTTGTTTACTTAGAATCAGTACTTTTAGATATATTCAACTTCTGTTATAAAAATCATTCCAGGGGAACATGGCTCACTAATCAATACATAAAATACACACTTACTACAGTTTCCAGTACAAATATCCTAAACATATACATTTCTCTGTCCGCGCACTGAAAATTGGTCCATAGAAAATCAGTCCCAATAATTTAACTGAGAAGCTTTCATTCTACTATTAGAGCATATTCAAAAGTTCAGGACTCTTTAATTCTTTAACATTTGGAAATATTATCACATATATTTCGTGCGGTAATAAATGCCGGAATTTCGGGTAGGGAAAAAATTGAGTTGTCCGTAAAAATGACCATTTCCGAACATTTCTCTTGGTACGAAATCTGGGCCTTTCAAAAAGAAAAAAAAAAGGCCCAGGAGATATTTTGTATATTATTACTGAAATAAGAGCCCGGACCTATCAAGTTTACTTGAAAAAAGAAAATGAATTTGGACAAAAAAGCACAAAGAGAATCAAATAAATGGAATACTGAAATATCTCAATTCAGCAGAAACTGGAAGTCAGAAATAAAAGAAAAAGCTAAAATGACAACAAAAGTCTGCATGGAGAGTAAAAATGCAGATAACTCCCGAGGTGTTACCGAGGGATTATAGAAAATATGGGATTATACGAGAACAATTATTAGAAACAAACGCACCGTCTACCAAATCCTTTTTCTAATGATACAGCAGCTGCCAAAAGTACGTACCCTCAAAAGCATAACCACAAGGATTATTATCATTCATTCTTGAATGTTTCAACTGGCAACGGTTTGAAATTCCTTTCTCTTCTCAACAGTCTTTTGGGGATACTGTCCGTTACGCCTCTGGACGTGTTCCTTTCAATCGCAATTTTACATATGGGTAAAAAAAAACACCGAACAAAGGGAGAACAGCTAGCCAGAGAGAGAGAGAGAGAGAGAGAGAGAGAGAGAGAGAGAGAGAGAGAGAGAGAGAGAGAGAGAGAGGCGACGGGGAAATTCCTGGTGAAATGCTAATCGTTCAAAAACGTGTAAATAAACGCCAAAATATAATGAGCTAAAGGCAGATACAAATATATTCGATATATTTGAAAAACACACACATACACACACACATATATATATATATATACAATGTGTGTGTGTGTGTGTGTGTATGTGTGTGTGTGTGTATGAGAAAGGTTCCCATAATTTTTCTTTCAACAGCTAGAACAGATGACATCGCAAAAAAAAAAAGAAGAGACGGATTGAAAAGTATGCAAAGAGAAATATTCTGTATAGAGAAAGGAGGAACACAAATAAAAGAGAAAAAACAGGAAGAAAAAAAGAAATGGATATTTTGCAAGTGGAAAATGTTGTACACAGAAAGCCTCCCACGACAAAAGAGGATTTTTCTCTTACTCTTTTTTTTCTAAAGGAAAAAGAAAACAAAAGTATAGTTTTTCACAATTCGTCCATCTCCTCAATACAGCAGTGGCTGAATTGTTTCGTCCAACTTAGATGCTGAAAACCTTATATCAGTAGCTACTACTACTATTATTACTACTACCACTATCAATGGTGGTAATATACCATCTCAATCGATGGAGGACATGAAAGCTGAAAGATTGCTAATTCTAATCAATACTCTCACTACGATTCCTTTAGTACTTAATAATACCATCATTATAAGTTCAACATTTCTATTATTAAACATAATTAAGGTAGAAAAAGAAAATCCGCTGGTGACTTAGCCACAAAAGCAAGTACTTGGTACTTGTTCCCCAGATCACTAGTACCCAGAATCTGTCAGTTGGGCCGTTGACATAGTACGTATGCCATCAAGATCCCTAGTCTTGTAGATTGAAACTACTGATTGGTTTTTCCTGTCTGTATAAGATTGCGTCCATATTGCGGTAACACATGTCATAAACGCCGTCGGCAACTTATCGCTCACAATCGCAAACACGGTGGATACAAATCAGTGAGTTCTGTAGCATATGCCTGAAGTAGTTCTCCTTTTGCAGTCGCTGACCTGTCCTCAACCTGTTTGTGATAAATACGCACTGGCTCTTGTTTGCAAACAAATTTTTATCTTTGTTAATTTCACCGTTGGTTGGTTTATATCAAGGTGTTCTGAAGTCAGCATAGGCCCTTGTCCAGGGTATGGTAATACGTTTAGGTAAACAAGATGCCAGGTGAGGCATAATGGACTTGGACCTACCAACCGAGAATAAATGACCGCAAGTTAAGTTTGTTATACACGATTTTTGTGGATTGAACAATATTTATACAATAAAACAATACAAAATACATAATATTGATATATATGCAATATATCAGTATAAAAGCTACAATATTGATGGCAATAATAATACATTTCAAGAATAATAATGAATATAGTGGTACTACTAACAGCAAGAATAATAGGTGACTAAAGAACGAATTGATAAAAAAGTAGGTCTCCGGCAAATGAATTACGAAACCTTCATTGCAATTGATGTTGATAGAAACTAGACGCCATTTCCTGAACCCAGAATCATTTTGCGAAAGCCATATGGGTCTTCATTTTCCTAATATGAATTACCTTTAACGGCGAACACCTCTCACATTCTATGATACTGTGGGAATTCACATTCATCCCTACTCTAGCTCAGGAAACAATACGCTGTAATCATCAAGAAAAACAACGCCCCAAAGTATTAAGTGAAATATGGAGTAAGTCTACTTTAATAAAGCATTATTACAACAGACGGTCTCAGCACACTACATTAAAAATATAAGAAAAAAAAACTGAAATGACGCAAAGAACCATCCCTGTCAACAACACTCGCCCGCCCTAAATTTTCGAACAGAGTATTTCGTACCGCATAAGAGAGGAAGGGAGACTGACAAAGGTAAGTTGAGAGGAAAGGAGAATGACAATGGTAAGATAAGGGAGAAAAGGACAATGGCAACGGTTAGATAAGGGAGAAAAGGAGAATGAAAACGGTAAGATACGAAAGGAAAATAGAATGAAAACTGTAAGATATGAGAGGAAAGGATACTGACAACGGTAAGATAAGAGAAGAAAAGAGAGCGAAGCATAAAGATAAGAGAGGAAAGGAGACTGACAACGGTAAGATAAGAGAAGAAAAGAGAACGAAGCATAAAGATAAGAGAGGAAAGGAGAATGACAGCGGTAAGAAAAGAGTGGAAAGGAGAATGACAACGGTAAGATACGAAAGGAAAGGAGAACGAAAACGGTAGAATAAGAGGGGAAAAGAGAATGACAACGATAAAATGAGAGTGGAAAGGAGAATAATAACGGTAGGATAAGAGGGGAAAAGAGAATGACAACGAAAGATAAGAGGGGAAAGAAGAATAACAACGGTAAGATAAGAGTGGAAAGGAGAAAGACAACGGTAAGATACGAGTGGAAAGAAGAATGACAACGGTAAGATAAGAGAGGAAAGGAGAATTCGCAAACCTCAGCCAAGGCTGAGCAATCCACACCATTAAAATTCCCTTTTCTTCAGAAGTTACTTTCCTATCTCTCCCAATATCTAATCATTTATTAACAGTCATGAGGCTGCCCTTGGGTCACATTTATGTAATCATACACTCAAAAATATCTGAGTAATCCTCCTACAAAAGAAACAAACAAACAAACAAACACATACAACCTAGTCAGAGACAATAAACATCCGATAAATTACTGGGACAATAATTTAAATGACAGTCGAAGGTAATAAACATCCAATAAAGAAGTGAACTCATTTAAATAACAGTCAAAGGTAGTGAACACCAAGTAAATTACTGAACTACTCATTTAAGTAAGAGCAGAAGGCAATAAAGTTAAAATAAATCAATTAGAAAATAATTAAAATAACAGCAGAAAGCAATAAACATCCAATACATTAAAAATAATAAGAGTAGAAGGCAATAAACAACCAATAAATTGAAAAAAAAACTGAAATAAGAGTTGAAAGCAATAAATGTCCAATAAATTTAATAAAACAATCATTTCAATAAGATTGGAAGGCAATAAGCATCCTATAAATAATTGAAATAATAAGATAAATAACAGTAGAAGACAATAAACATGTAACAAATTACAGAGCTAACAATTCAAATATCCGAGTTAAGCGAAATAGCCAACAAAACAAAAGAAATATACTCGTAGTCACAGAACACAGCACACAAAACCATCGACTCCCGCCGTTCGCGCCTGGAAGATTGGCGAATTGTAACCCACTGCAATCAAGTACTTTACCTGGGAGGGGGGGGGGGGGGGGTTGCAAAGTGATACACACCTGAGGCCTCCCCCTTTTAAAGCCGATAGGCGATGAAAACTGTGCTTTGTCTCATAAGGTCTAGGGGAAGGGAGCGGGGAGGGGGAGGGAAGTAGGGGAATGCCGAAGTTCCCGTTTGTTGTAACACTGGCAGTGTGGTTTTAAAGCAGCAGAAAACAAAAAACAAAACAAACAAACAAAGAGAGAGAGAAAAAAAATATGCTTGTGCTTTAAAGGTGGTCCTCGACAGGTAACACGAGTTCCGTGTCACTGGGATACTTCTCTGTGACTGCAGCAATAATAATAATAAATAAGTAATAATAATAATAAATAATAAACAATAATAATAATAATAATAATAATAATAATAATTTTTAAAATCCTCATAAATTCTTGTAGTATTTTTTTGACTAAGAAAAGAAATATATTAAAAATAGTAAAAAATTAACGAACAGACTTCTTAATAATAATAATAATAATAATAATAATAATATAATAAAATAATAATAAATAATAATAATAATAATAATAACACCAACTACCTTGCAGTAATAAGTGGTACGAGCACCAACCTGAAGGAGTGATAGAAAACGATCAGGCAAAGATCCTCTGGGACTATGATATTAGAACGGATAGGGTGATACGTGCAAATAGACCAGACGTGACGTTGATTGACAAAATCAAGAGGAAAGTATCACTCATTGATGTCGCAGTACCATGGGACACCAGAGTTGAAGAGAAAGAGAAGGAAAAAATGGATAAGTATCAAGATCTGAAAATAGAAATAAGAAGGATATGGGATATGCCAGTGGAAATTGTACCCATAATCATAGGAACACTAGGCACGATCCCAAGATCCCTGAAATCTGGAAAAACTAGAGGCTGAAGTAGTTCCAGGACTCATGCAGAAGAGTGTGATCCTAGAAACGGCGCACATAGTAGGAAAAGTGATGGACTCCTGAGGCGGCAAGATGCTACCCAGGAACCCCACACTATAAATACCACCCAGTCGAGTTGGAGGACTGTGATAGAGGCGCCCCCCTCAAAAAAAAAAAATAATAATAATAATAACAATGGAAACAACGAGCGAACTATGACTAAACGTTCGATCACGGCAATATTGATAACGATAGATAAATTGCCAGCAAGAGAAAAATAATCAAATGAACCGATTAAATATTCTCGTCACTTATTTTTCTCGAAGTACGTATAATAGCCAAAAATAATAATGAAAACTGAATCTCCGAAGACTGAGTAAAAAGGAATGTAGTCCTACGATGATCGAGACCAAAAAAATGTTGTCAGTTCCTTGACAACACGCTGACTCCAAAGTGAAGGGTGAAAAGATATATATATATATATACTATATATATATATATATATAATATATATATATATATAAGTGAACAGAAAATAAAACAGCTGATATTAATGGCTGAAAAACAGGGAAAACTCCCGGATATGATATGATTGGACGTGAGACCAAAATGACATTAAAATTAAGAGAAAAACATCCCAACTGATCACATGAGACCAGCCTCACGTTAGCATGAAAATATAAATTTTGTGTGTGTGTGTGTGTGTGTGTGTAGAGAGAGAGATAGAGAGAGAGAGAGAGAGAGAGAGTGAGGAGAGAGAGAGAGAGAGAGAGAGAGAGAGAACTAACTCCTTAATTCCCCCCCCCCAATAAAATGTGAAATTTGAACATTTACTCTCTCTATTCCTGGATATAATAAAATCCCGTCCCTTCCAATACCTCTTCCATATCATCTTCCCATGCCTTTCTGGGCCTGCCTCTCCTACCTCAATAGACTCCAGAATTTTGCAGACTCCTCAACAAAGTATCATTCCTTACCCTCTCCACAAGACTGAACATTTAAGTGCCTCAGTGGCGTGGTTGGTATGGTCTTTGCCTGCCACCTCGGTGGCCGCAAGTTCGATTCTAGGGCATTCCATTGAGGGGTTCACTCTCGACGTGGTTGGGAAGTCAAGTAAAGCCGTTGGTCCCGTTGCTGAATAACAACTTGTTCCATGCAACGTAAAAGCACTATACAAACAAAAACAAACATTTAAAAAGAATCTTAGCTATCCTTTCTGCTGAGCTAATTTTCTTTTACCACGTTCATCCATCTATTCATTAAACACTGCATTTGAACCCTGGAAGAATTTCATATTCCCCAAAAACTTGTTGTCACAGTACTACATATACTCCTACTTCCTTGGCCACATTATCCACTCTCTCTCTCTCTCTCTCTCTCTCTCTCTCTCTCTCTCTCTCTCTCTCTCTCTCTCTCTCAATATGTATATAATTATATACATACACACATTTATATATATATAAATATATATATAAATATATAATTTATATATATATATATATATATATATATATATATAATATATATATATACACATATGTGTGTGTGTGCGCGCGCGTGTATATATAAATAATATGAACATATTTGAATCCGAAACCTGGAGTATAGAAAAAACGATCGACTTTAAGATCTCATAAAACTTTTGCAAGATGTAAATAATTTTCCAAGAAAAAACAAAATCTACACAACAAAGGTGAATACATTCTGACGATAACCCAACCTCTCTCTCTCTCTCTCTCTCTCTCTCTCTCTCTCTCTCTCTCTCTCTCTCTCTCTCTCTCTCTCTCTCTCTCAGCCGACGTGTGTGAATGAAAAACTCGAGTTGTTCCAAGAACTCTGTTCAGGCTCCAGGGTACAGACAGATTCCAAGACCATCCGGATAGGAATGAGGTATTCCAACTTCTTTTTTTCTTTACGTTCTATTCCTGTTCTTGTGCTCGGGTTGGAATTCAGGTCACGTACCTGGGGAGAAGCACAGGTGAAAAATCTTTTGAAAATTATTCGTAACCTCTTGCGAGCTGTCGTCTAGAGTTACCGATCGTATAAATGACAAAAGAGTATAAAAAGATATAATGTTTTCGTGACCTGATTTAGAAATGAAAATAAAATATCATGCCATGTTTTGTAACTCGGAGGATGGGACATGAACATGAGAGTTAAGTGTTTATCTCAATATTCTTCAAGAGTAACATTTAATTGACCTGAATTATATAAAGAAATATCTCTGTGTCGTCTGAAACTCAAAAGAATTAGACAGGGTATTAAGTGCCGTAAATCATTTAAAACAGGTCTCACTAATTATTATTATTATTATATTCAAGAGTGTTTTCCGTGGTAAAATCCACCGGTTATTGAGTATGTGAATAAAACATCAAAAGAAACATATCAAATGAAGTCACTTTCTGTTTGTTTGTGAAAAAAAAATGACTAACAAATAGATTATAAAAATTCCAATAAATACATAAACAAATAAATAAAAACAATACTGCTTGGCTCAGCTTCTCCATGAAGAAGCATCTCCAATATTGGAATCCGCTGACATCTCCTCACAAAACTTGATTCGTTTGTCCAAACTTTCCTCATAAGAAATAAAACAAAAGAAAACAGACCGGAATAGAAAACGGGAAGCCGAAACGTCGTGGCTGCCTTTCTGGAACCAATATCTCATGGAGCAGTTTAACGCAGTCGCCAAAATCTATTTCGATAATGGCAGAATAATTCTGTTTCCGTTCAGCTGGGAATGCTTCACTGGAAAGGTTTCGTGCTTTCGAACTGCAATTGCATTACACTAACATAATCATTTTCTTCGTGAATAAGCGGTCAGCTTCCACCCTTTTAACGACTGAATCGGGGATGAATATGCTTTATAATACAAAGCTTCAGCAGTCTCCACGTACATTACTTGTATACAGATTTCCTACAAACTGCCTTTGAATAACTGATTTGGTTATGTTATCTGGCGTCCTTACCATTATTGTCCCCAAAGCCAGAAATACTTTAAAGGCTATATATTATTTCAAGAAATACTTTAATGATTATATATTATTTCAATGGTAAAAAAAAATTAAATATTGATGAATTCTACAGAAATATTCACGCAATCCGGGAATGCTTTATAGTTCTAATTATTATGTTCATAAAATTGTATATGGAAATAATTATAACTGGCAATAAATAAAAAAAATTTTGCATTTATGAAGCCACGCAAAATATTCATATTCGCCGATGTTTCTTTTTTTTTTTCTTTATCAATGTTCGCTGCAGTATTTTCCAGTTCTATTCCATGAATCTATCAGTTTTTTATTTTTATTCGAGTCATATATGTATATTCTATTCTCCTCGTATCTTCTATCTATAATCTATAACCCGCATCTTCTATTCTTTTATTCTCGATCAACAAAATGAAAATCCTCAACCTCACAAGCCTTCGTATCCTAAAATACCCTTTACATTGAATCACTCGATGTCCCTTGAAAAAGAAAGGAATCCTCTTATATTTCCCCCACAGAGAGAG
>NC_061109.1:79299184-79319184 GCF_015104395.2 Macrobrachium nipponense
CTACTATAATATAGGTATATATATATATACATTATATTATATATTAATATATATATATATATAATATATATATATATATATTAATATATCTTAAACCATAGATTAATACCCTTCCATTAAACAACTTTGACAAAGGATTCCCTCTCTCTCTCTCTCTCTCTCTTCTCTCTCTCTCTTCTCTTCTCTCCTCTCTCAGAACAGAAAAAACAACGGCACGCCGCGTAAACGAAGCGAAACAGTGCAGCAGCGAATGTATTCGTCTTCACAATTTAACCCACACAAAGAGTATAGTAGTAGTAGTGGTAGTAGTCTCTTTCACAGGAGAGTAGGCATCATATCCCGGCAATCATAACTTTACTACTCGCCTGGAGACTCCCTTCACACCCCCTTCGTATAATTTTAATGGAGTCATACATTGTAGAAGTGTATTGATCGTAAACACCGCACTAAAGCACCTCGTTTCGAGGCCGGAGGCTGACGGAAGACAGTCTATGTTTATGAAATCACGTCTGACGAGACAGAGAGAGAGAGAGAGAGAGAGGAGAGAGAGAGAGAGAGAGAAGAGAGAGAGAGAGAGAGATTAATTTTTGGTGACTAGGAGAGTAAGATAGGGTTAAAACTAAGATATTCTTGCTAATCTCCCTTTACATTAAATTCCATATATACATCATTATCATATATATATATATAATATATATATATATATATATAATATATATATATATATATATATATATATATATATATATATATATATGTATATATATACATATATACGTAATAATAATAATAATAACAATAATATATCTAAACACCGACTGAAATACATTATTCGAATTACCTTAGTACGGCAGTCACACAATCACAATCATTAAACCACTATCTAATAAACAAATTTGTCAGTAAATAAATAACGGTATGTCTCAAAAACTACCATCCAAGACGTCAGACGCAGTTGGAATATATATATATATATATATATATATATATATATTATATATATATATATATATATATATATATATATATATACTTAACATCTTTTTAGATTTCTTCTTCAAGGCCATTATTCGTCCTTTATTCCTTAACCATGAAAATTACTTGCAGATAACAATCCTAAATGATCCATAACCGATTATTCTGTGTTCATATCTGCAGTTTCACTTCAAACAATTAAATCTCTTTTTCTACTTTTACGAAATTCTAGCCACCCAAAAGGATCTTTTAGATATAAAAGACTGAATCCCCGAAACACATTCAATAAAAGACAGAACATTCCATTTACTTCAATAGTTTTTTTCCTTCACTGAACACTGACCACTATCTGTTTGTACTGCTATCCTATCAACTCACTTTTGCGTTCGCACGACTAAGGAAAAAATAAAAAATGAATGAAATGCATACACAGAAAACTGACTGCAAGAAACGACCTTTGATTGGCCTCGGCAATCACATTCCATTGGTTAGGCGACTTTCTTTTTGGCGAATGAAACGAGAGTGACTTCGGTAACCTCAATAATGGCCAGATTAAATACAATTATAACATAGAATAACTCTTCATTAGTTGATAGATCTAGATATTTCTATACAAAATCGGAATCACAATAACAGATGCCATTCGAATATAATACAGTCATTACTTGAATTAACTGTTGTTAAACTCAAAGGTATCTGATAGTAACTGTTAAGTTTGAAAATTTCATCAAATTTTATTATAAGCTACGTTCAACATATTAACAGCTGAACTGGTATGAGATACAACAAGATAAGACAAACAGACTTACATAAACGGTAAGCAAATTCAAAGGGTAGAATAATACTTTAAGGCGTTTCTCGTAATAAATTGATGACTACAACAACGCTCACAAAAGATAAAAAAAAACAATAATCAATATTGCGATACTAACAAAATACTAAGTTCGATTAAAAGAAACCTTTTCTATAAACTGAAGTATGGCGTATAAGATTTTCGATACAAAGAAAAAAAACGGGTACAAAGAACCTTTATTATAATTGGAAAATAGCAAACGAGATTTCCTACACAAAGAAACAACGATATTTCAAAATAATTTTATTAATCGACGACATAAAAACGCCCTTTCTATAATTTGAAAAATGGCAAACGAGATTTCCTATACACAGAAACAACAATATTTCAAAATCATTTTATTAATCGATGACAGATAAAGGTCGAAAAGTGACCGACCTTTCTCGTCAATCAGTAACCCGGCATCCCGTGTCAGTTCTCGGGATAAAATCCGTGCACAGAATCCCATCTGAAAATCCTTGTCGCGACGCATTCCTGAATATCCGAGGGAAATGCAGAAACCTCGAGCGAGGTCCTACGTGACAGTCGTAGGATTAATGAGCTCCTGCTAAAAGCAACTTGGCAGGTCTGCAATCACGGGGGGGGGGGGGGGGGGGGGGGGGGGGGGGCGGGGGGGGGGGGGGGGGGGGGCAAGTATCCCAGAGACCATAATTGGGAACGCTTCACGGCGTTTATCAGAGACCTGAGCACACGTTCGGCACTCCCGGAGAGGGACGAAGAGACGGCGACTCAAAAAACAATCATAACTTTCGCGTCTTGAGCGATTTCCAAGAGCAGAAACCCAAGAGAGGAGGAGGAGGAGGTAGGTGGAGGAGGAGGTGGAGGAGGAGGAGGAGGAGGGGAGGAGGAGGAGGAGGAATTGGGACTAATGATTCTTTGTCCTCTTTCCCTCACTGCCAACTTCCTTTTATCTTAATCTAAATTCTTGAACAGAATATCGAGAATGTTTCTCGCTCATGATTCATTTCCGAAGTCTACAAGCGTATATAAAAAGTATTCAAATCCACAAACCAACTTTTAAAATTTAGAGGACATAAAAATATTCAAATTCATAAATCTACTTTTAAAAATTAAATCAGAACGCGTAAGTTCTTCCTATTTTATCTTCTCTCCTTTTTTGATCTGTTCCAGCGCAGGAAAAGAAAGACGTCCTGCCATGAAACATGGAATTCCGTCTCCCTTTTAGTTTCCATCCCAAAATCATGGAACATAACGAAAGCTTTTCAGGGAAATCTTTATTTGCATTCGAATTCTGTGACACGCAAGTCGGACCTTGAGAAGGGGGGCCGAGTACCCGAAAACTGAAAGCCCTCTGGACAAAGAAAACTAAGAATGGGTCAGGTGCCAGAAAACATGAATCACACGAGAGAGAGAGAGAGAGACAGAGAGAGAGAGAGAGAGAGAGGAGAGAGAGAGGGGGGGGGGGGGAATTGGGGGGGTAGGGGAATTTCCAAACCACATGAAAAGAAAAGAAAGGGAGATCCCTGGAACGAACACTCGCAATATATAATAAAGTTGGCTCAAACACCCATTTCTGCCGCCAACTCTAACCTGGCAACCCGCCCGTACTTCTGAACTCTCTCTCTCTCTCTCTCTCTCTCTCTCTCTCTCTCTCTCTCTCTCTCTCTCTATTTTAAAAATCACCAACGGACGTAAGTCTACACTTGTATGTTTCCTTCATGCGCAAATCAATTCATGTTGATGTTAATTTCGGTTTTCACAAACCTGTGTTTTCTCTACGTGCAATTAAAAGACAAAAAACGTACCTACTCTTAAAAAAAAAACTCCCATTGGAAACCTTATCTGTAAATGTATCAATCGTCGAATACCAAAATTTCCGACAATGGCTCACTTAATATGGCCATTAAAACTGCCGTCACAGCATCTAGGTTATTGACGACGTAATAAATGAAAATAGGAAGCTAAAAAATTCCGACGATGATGATGGCGTACGCGCACAAACGAACGCCGTAAAGTCCAAATCCTTTTGGATAACATACCCACCTACACTTATTCCAGAACTCGACAACCGCATCTTCTGGAAATACTTCCATTCAGTTAACAACACGGAACGTTTCCATTTGGTCCCTTTTTTTCTCTCTTATTTTTTTCTCCTCGGCCAGTTTATTAAATGTAAATGGCTGGGCGTTCTTTCCCTACCAACTCCTGCCTTGGAGGTCCTCGTGAATAATCCTTTAATTCCGTTACGTTACGAAGGAAGCATTTCCAAGTCTCCTTAAGCAGCGTTACGAGCGTCCTTACAACGCTGCAGGACAATTCTGCAGTCCCTTTCCCCACCTGGGCCGTAGCAATCAAAACCTCTGCAACATTTTCTGAAAATTCCTCTGACTCCTCAGCGAAGGCAGAGGACCACAAAAGGCGAATATTAGATAAATATTACAATTTTTCTCTTTTTCTACCAAGGGAGTTTAGGAAAACAGTGCTTTTAATATTCTTGACCTCTGTAAATCATTATTACATTGTACACACAAATATATATATATTGTAATAATAATATAAATATATATATATAATATTATTATATATATATATATATATATACTATTATATAGTATTCATATAAACATATACACACCTACATACATACAATATAAATAAATATAATATATATATATATATATATATATATATATATATCATAATATATATATATATATATATATTATAGACAGATAGATAGATATCGATAATTTCCCTATCCAAGGGAAGTTCAGGATAACACTGTGCACTATCAAGCTTGATTGTTTGTATGTGTGTATGTATGTATGTAAGTATTATGTGTGTGTGTGTATTATATATATATATATATACATATATATATATATATATATATATATAGTATGTATGTAGTATATATATATATATATATATATATATATATATATATATATATATGTGTCTGTGTGTGTTATCGCAACGTGATTCATATATACACATTAAGCTACAAATGTCCTTAATATCTAACTCGCTCTACCTCGGAATTAATATATTTTCATATATGTTACCCGAAAGGGAAATATTTTTTAGTTGATAATAATTTCGTCGTTTTACGGGCGCGAACCTCGGACCACAGAAATCAGGACGCACAGCGAAGCGCTCTAACCACTGCGTCCTGATTTCTTGGTTCCGAGGTTCGCGCCCGGGAGCCGACGAAATTATTATCAACTAAAAAACTCCCCTTTCGGATAACATATATGAAAATATATTAATTCCGAGGTAAAGCGAGTTAGATATTAAAGGACATTTGTAGCTTAATGCGTGTTATTTATATATATATATATATATTTATATAAAATATACATATATATATATATATATTATATATATATATTATATAAAATATAAAAGAGATTAGCGATTGGTTTATTACATTCAATGTGATTCATAACGCAGCTGCTGAAGAATAACTAGCAAAAAAAAAGAAAAAAAATTGGTTAATAAGGAGCCATGTTGCCCAATCAGCTGTACTCAAATCATATAAATTTGCAAAATAAAACAATAATACTTTAGTAATCTTCTATCCAGTCCGCTTTGCCGAATTCAATTTTATGGGCGCATGGAAAGGAATGCCAGATTACGGTAAAAAATTAAAATAAAAAAAGCTAAGTAATTTTTCAAACTCCCTGTTTCGCCTTCAACGTTCGGAATTGCTTGCAACTCAACGCGCCTTGTGTGGAGGTTACAATCTTGTCTACGCTATCCAGTGACAAGTCACACAGAGGAGAGAATAGCAGACTAATAAGCAGTTACCAACTTTGAATACGCTTCTTCTGCTCTCTCACAACCCCCCCACCCCCCCCCCCCCCGAAAAAAACTCCAAAAAATGAAATAAAATTTCAAAAAAGTGCAACTAACAATAAATTTAGAACCACATTTCCTAAAGTTACGATCGTTTACACTCTTCTACAGATTCGTCAGAACAGGAAAAAAAAAAGCCAGGGGGGCTCAACTCACGGAATTTTTTCCTTTCCGCTAGAACAAAAAAAAGTCTTCAAAGTTAAAGAAGTAAAGGGGAGAAAAGATTTGAAGTAACAACTTTAAGAAAAATGAAGTCATTTTCGTAGCTTTTGCTTTCCTTAGATTCGTCGGAATTTAGGAATAAAGATGTTAAAAAGCAAAGAATTACAAGAAAATAAATTGTAGTAACGATTACAAAAAGAAAAACCTTCAAACTAGGACAGTTAGTGCACAGAGCATTTTAATTTTAGGACTCTTAACTCCTTTCGCTTTTTTTGTTGACTGAATTTATACAACAACTACAAACCATGTGAAATAAAGAAAATTTCATTATAACAAAATTACTCCAATTACTGTTTTTTTTTAGTCTTGGAGGCTTTTCTCCCCGTTTCTCCGATTAACTTTGCCTATTCGTCACGAATATCAAACTATTTCAGTTATTCCTTACCAATGGACTCCATCCTCTTCTCGAAACCTTTCCTGTGCCCATGATTACCGGATGCTACGCCTCTTATTAACTGTTCAAATCCTATTTCTGCAACCTTCACAATCCCTGTCGTCGATGGCTCTTACTTCTCTTTTCCTCACAACTCTTCTGAATTCTCCATTTACTTTCATCTTCCAAAGACTTTCGGCTTCTTTAAAGCAAGAGAAAACTGTCCTTCCTTAAGGCAGTTTCATAAGGCAAAGACTATCTTCCTTTCCCAGTCTTTTCAATGTCTGGCTCAACCCCCAAAGCTGTATTCATTTCAAACCCTTCGCCATATCCTAGAAAAACGAATAAAATGCAAGTCTGATATCGAAGGCATCTTCCGCACACGTCTTACCACCCCCACCCCTTCCCAAAAACCCCTCCCCCCCTTCTCTCTCTCTCTTCTCTCTCTTCTCTCTCTCTCTCTTCCCCTACACCCTCTCACGGGGGATCTTATAAAGGATATTTCGCGATATGCTAATTATAAGCTCGAGCGTTTTTACCTTCCACTAATACCGATTAATGTTTTTTTCTGCTCGCCTTTCTTGTCCTGATTATTAATCAGCCTTTTCGGGTTCTTCAGTTTAATTTGTTTTTTTTTTTTTTTTTTTTTCAACAGACGCGTCAATAAACGTCGGGCTCTTAAATAGCTACGCAGTGCGGAGGTATTTCTGCATTCAGAACAAAATAATAATAATACAAGCAAATATAAAATCTCAACATCAACTTATTGTCCTCTATGAACCCTTCCAAAAGGTGAGGAGGCCGCCACGTGAAATTGCTTAAAACGACGTTATTTAACAGAGCCCCCTCCAACCCCACCCCCTTACCTCTAAACCCATAGACTACCTCCCACTCACCAACCGCCCACCCACCCCTCATAACGAGTAGGTTACAAGAAAGATAATGGGAAGTGGTTACAGGTTATAACCCCTTATACTTAATCCCAAATAATGCCGACCCATATATGCCTCGGAAGTCCCCCCTTTCCCCTCCCTGTAGAATCCCACCCGTCTGAGTAAAGCAAGGTGAGTTTTGTTACCCTCGAAATGTACTCTCTCTCTCTCTCTCTCTCTCTCTCTCTCTCTCTCTCTCTCTCTCTCAGATGTCTCCGAAGACCGCACTTGCCCTTTCCCTCTCTGAGTAAAAACAAGGTGGGAGTTTTTCACTCTCTCCTCTCTCCTCTCTTCATCAAAGGCTCCCTTGCGTATTAAGTCCCCGTGGCTGTTGATCATCCATTCTGCTTACATCTTTTTATTCCGGAGGTCGTACATTCACATGGTGACCTACCCTGCTCACCAGCTATAAACTATTGCAAGGGTATCAAATTTATTCCCCTTTCGGGTACTCGAGACATAACTGGAGATCTTTCCATTTCTTGGCGGTTGTTCTATAGCTTATTTCTAAATTTCTATACGCACTAACTAATATACGCTAATACCTGGCTTGAGTTCAAAGGGGGAGAAAGATTGCGAGTTGGTATAAGGTAAGCTAAAAATAACAACAAACAATTCGACACATTTATTTATGAAAGTCCGTTTACACGGTGAGATAAAATAGTCTAAATATACGAATGATCCTTATTCATAAACGAATAAATTCGCAGGCGAATACATACGGTCCAAATTCAATAAAGTGTCAGTAAGGATCAGGATTAATTTTCCCCGGGACAATCTTGCTGTTCAGCGAACTTTCTATCAATAGAATTTGGGAAGGACAAAACTCGTGGATATCAAAAACAACATAAATCCACTTAGAATTCTTCGTATTGCTAATATTTGTGCGCGCTTTCGTTCCCGTATACTTAAGCGACGTTCTTTCCGCAATTAAAATGGTCGCTGTTTGGTCGAAAGTTCGACATTATAAATTTCTATATTGTAATGTAGACATGAAATAAAGAATGACCAAGATAGCTTCCAAATTTCGATTTTAGTATTGTGGGGCTAATTACCCTATAGTTCGCACATCAATGTTATGATCAATATTACTGATATTTGTACGGTGATGAGTGGTGGTAGAGGTATAACCGATTTCACTTTAATCTTCGTGTTTTTGTAATAATAATAATAATAATAATAATAATAATAATAATAATAATAATAATAATAATAATATACCAAGCCCAAAGCACCCCTCCTCAAAACACAATATAAAATACAAACTACAATAGAAACTCGTTGGTGGTAGTAGTAGTAGTAGTAGTAATATTGATATCATTATAATTTCATGTTTTGGTAAGAAATAATATAGTAATGACAACAAACCAAGTAGACCATAATAACCATCCTCAAAATAAAATGTAAAATACAAAATAAAATAGAAACCTGTAGTATTGCCAAACCATCTATCACCCAAGCAACCACCTTTAAAAAATAAAAAAAAAAATTTTTTCAAAAATTTTAAAAAAATCAATAAAAAAACGTTAAACTGCAAAGCAATTCGCACCGTACACCGGCCCACACAACAAAAACTACAGTATATATACAAGGGTGTTACAACCCGAGGCTGAAAATTCCTTCTCCGCCAAACCTTAAAATCTTGTTTTATTTTCGCAGGATCCTTTCCTGTCCTCCGGGATGCCGCCGTGTCACTCAGCGTTTTATACCTCGGGACTTCGTTTCTTCTCCGTCTCGCCCTCCTCCTCATTTTGGGCTGCAGGATTCCTTTACTACCTTATTTATGTTCTTCGTTTATCTCTCATCCTTGTTAGTATCATAGTTTATGATATGCACTAGTCATCTCCTATTTTTTCAACAATCATCTTCATTATTATATTATTATTATTATTATTATTATTATATTATTATATTATTTATTATGGTTAATGTCATAGTCACCTCCTATCCTTCAACGTTGTTGTTTATTATTATTAATTATTATTATATTATTATTATTTATTATTATTTATTATTATTAATTATTTGCATGGTGTTGTGTTTTTTTTTTTTTTTTATTCGACTGGGGTATTTATAGTGTGGGGTTCCGGGTTGCATCCTTGCCTCCTTAGGAGTCCATCACTTTTCTTACTATGTGTTTTGCCGTTTTCTAGGATCACACTCTTCTGCAATGAGTCCTGGAGCACTTCAGCCTCTAGTTTTTCTAGATTTCCTTTTCAGGGATCTTGGGATCGTTGCATAGCGGGCTCCTATGACTTATGGGTACGTCACTGGGGCATATTTTATATATTTCTCTATTTCTTTTCAGATCTTCTGAACTTATCCATTTTTCTCTCTCTTTCTCTTCAACTCTTGGTGTCCCATGGTATTGCCGACATTCATTATTATCTTATTATTATTATTATTATTAATGATAATGGTCCACTTTATCATGTTCTGCTGTTGTCATTTTTTTTGTTCCAGCATCTTATCGCTTCTCTTAAAGAAGGGTGGGGGTGACACCCCCCCTCCCGGGTGAAAATTAGCACAACGTCACTGGCACGTTGGTGAGTTTACACGCAAGCTCACCAGCGGAACGTCGAATCACCCTACATCTTTATCTAACACTTCCCTAGCTATTTAAGCCCTGACTTATCCTTATCTCTCTCACATTAACTATCCAACCCTATCACGGCCTTCGTGCCTTCTTTTCTCTTAGCATTTTTATGTTACAGAACCCTTACACTCGACTATCTTCTCCCATCGTTCCACATGAGCGCAACCATCACAACATATTTAGAACTATCCTCTCAGCTAAGCAAGCGTTATCATAATTTATGCTAATCATTTCTACAATTTTGTTTTTTTTATAATAAGTCATGAACGAATTTAATTTATGACCCATTCTCCATACAATCAATGTCTATACGTGAAAAAGAATGAGCGCCAAGAGAGAACAAGTTCCACAAACATTTAACGAAAATGAGAGAGAGCAAACTAAGCTGGACAAAAATATGAACGAAACAGAGCAGCATTTGAGATATAAATCAGAGCGGTAAGTCCCCAAAATTCAGGCCAATTTATTTTTACGAGTCGAAAGTGGTTTCGAAATATTTTCGGATAAGCCACTAGGAAACCCCCTAAAAGGGCAATCCAGAGATAAATATTTAGTGACCATGACAATACCCATAAATGTGTCTCCTAAAAAGGAACGAAAGGGGAATTCGATGATAAAGGGAGGAAGGAGGCGGACGACGGGAAAGGTATGGACTCCGTTCACATATGGATCTACGGACACAACAGGAGAATATACTACATGGCGATGTTACCACAGAAATAAATAAATAAGTAATATATAATATATATATTTATATAATATATATATATATATTATATATATATATATATATAATAAGCAGAAAAGCATATAAACAAATAACATAGCACATATATATATATAAACTTCTGGAATGTACAGTTACCTTCTTTTTATATGTATGTGTGTGTATTTGTGCGAATATTTACAATATATATATATATATATATGAAGATTAGTTTTTTAGTCCTTTTCGTTTTTATACATTTCTTAATCATAAATAAACGACATTATGAGTCTGACAGAGCATCAAAGAGAAATGTTCTCAAAATTATTAACCTATACAATAAACTAAAAAGAAAAAAAAATTATAAAAACGATTAAATTACTTACAAGACTTTGGGTAAAAAAAACCACTGTACTGTAACTTCTAGAGGAGAAACAGACAAAAGCTCTATGCAGACCTATGCATTCAAAATTTCTACAAAGTATTTCTTAGTAATTTCGGAGTAAAAGAAAAGGATGAAATAAGAGAACGCTACACCTCAAAGGATTAAGAGACGTCGCCTTTCCTGAGAGGGACGATCATACGATTGACTGGTTCATTTTTGCATAATGAAGACGGAGCCAGCCAGGGTAGAATGCCAGTGGATATAAAATACCCGACCAGGAACTGGGGTAGAATGATAATGGATATAAAATACCCGACCAGGAACCAGGGTAGAACGAGAGTGGATATAAAATACCCGACCAGGAACCAAGGTAGAATGACAGAGGATATAAAATACCCGACCAGGAACCAGTGGTAGATGAGTTGGATAAAATCCAAAATACCCGACCAGGAACCAGGGTAGAATGACAGAGGATATAAAATACCCGACCAAGAACCAGAGTAGGATGAAAGTGGATATAAAATACCCGACCAGGAACCAGGGTAGAATGACAGTGGATATAAAATACCCGACCAGGAACCAAGGTAGAATGACAGAGGATATAAAATACCCGACCAGGAACCAGGGTAGGATGAAAGTGGATATAAAATACCCGACCAGGAACCAGGGTAGAATGACAATGGATATGAAATTTAGAAGACTAGCCGCTACACGCAAAATACGAGAGAGGTTGCAGCTAACGGCCGAAGGAACGCTGCAAAGAACCTTAAGTAACGCATAAAGTGTACAGCTTGAGGTGCACTGACGGCACTACCCCCTAACAAACAAACCAACAACCCCCCCCCCCCCCCCCCCCCCCCCCCCCGCCCTCCACGATGGAAAGTGCAAATACATCACGAGCAACAATTTATTACTGATGTATCATTTAATATATATACATTATACATGTAATGTATAGTGATCAGGACACCAGGATCTTTCCTGAATAGTGACCCCGAAGGGATTTCGAGGGTCTTTATTTAGTACTTTATCTTGAATGTCATTTCTTCATGACTGCAAAGGTTATAACCCATTGAGTTCACTATCTCAAAAATATTCGAACACTCGACTCACACGGCCGAGAACCCGAATTAAAGTCATGAGGGAGGCATAACACATTATACCACTCTATTGGCACAAAATAGTAAGCTACGTGATAGTCAGCCGAATGTCGTGGGTCGTGACCAGGGTGGAGAAGGACATGAGTCTTCTTTAGATCATTCTGATCCTGAGAAAATGGTTAAAGTCGACTGTTTATCGTTGTTTCTAAACCAAAGGCCCAAGTTCGAACCCTGGACTATGCAGAAGCGCTCATTAGTCATAATTCCCTTTGGGTGTAAGTGTTTCCAATTCCAACAACATGGCCAATTCAATATAAAGGATATTTGTGGCTTAATATTTGTGACCATGAAAAGTGAGAGAGAGAGAGAGAGAGAGAGAGAGAGAGAGAGAGAGAGAGCCTAATGTTTGTGACTGAAAAGAGAGAGAGAGAGAGAGAGAGAGAGAGAGAGAGAGAGCAGAGTGTGTGTATCAAACTTTCAACACTACATCATTAAACAGTCGCGCCAGACGGGTTGACACTCACGCTATCTATCTGGACTGACGCATGAGGGAAAAAGAACGGACAATAATTTTCCAGCGGCTGACAAGACAATTGACAAGGGAACTCGAATGCCTCCGCTAACAATCTCTCCAGAAGACCAAACACAACGGGGATCTTATCAGCCAATCACGGACCGAAGAGGCAACTTTGCTAATTACGGACCCAAATTGAACTAACGCATCGGGCTTCGGAAGGAAAACAAGTGACACCACAATCGATGATGAAAATATCAATCGGTAAGTGGGTGGTGGTGGCGGCAGCTGCAGCAGCTGCAGCCTATTAAGTGAGAAGCATTACAATAACAGGTAGGCAGAGTGCCACTGTGACAGCCCAAAAGCAACGATCTTAATTATTTTTGTTGGGGGGGGTTGGGGGGGGGGGGGAGGTAGGTAGAAAGGGGGAGAAGGGGGGTTTCAACTCGATAAATATCTCTATATATTTGGCTTTTGCGAACCTGCTTATGTTAATGATCCCGGTAAATATTTACTTTTCCTCCGCACGGTATTATGACGGGGAATAAAAACAGTAGGAGGCTTGAAGTCCTATGTTACGTCAGATGAGGTTTTCATGAGGCTTCACCTAAACCAGCTAAAAACTGTATTAGTGTCTCTTATTCGGTAATGAGACGTACAGCTTTCATCGTGTGTGAATTTTCATTGCCAAACTCCATCAATTTTCAATCTAGTCATCTCTTCTGAACTCTTACTTTTATCAGTTATTAATGCCGTTTAACCATTCTTTGAAAATCAAGGCATGTTCTCAAAGATATCCTTGAAGTCTTACTTTTCTTAACGCTTTATGCACCATACCATCAACGTATTATTTATTGTTTTTTTTTTTTTGTATTGGCCATTTATTGCCAGGGTAAACTACAGAATCTTACTTTCATGTAGAATACAAGTCTTTTTCTTCTTTATCAGCATAACAGCACCGTCAAGTTATTTATTTAAGAAGCTTAAACAATTCTAAAATCCCACCCTTTTATTCCTTAATAGTTTAGTAATAACTCTGCTTTCTTTTTCCACACAAAGCGAGACCTTTTAAGTCCCTTTTCCATTAGCCTAAACCACAACACATAAGCCTTTTACTCCTTTTTGCTAATCAACAACTCGAAAGTCCTTTTGTATTTTGTCTGCATTCACAGTCAATTAGTTTAAAAAATAATTATTGTTTTATTTTATGTCACTTTATGAGAATAACCATGCGGAAAACAATCCTGATTTTAACTGACACTAAGGTCACCAAATGACTGGTAGGATGCGCCACTCCTCTCTGGAATATCCCAAATCGTTAACGACTGGATTATCAAGTAGTCTGATTTCTAGAATTACCGACTGATAAGGGTGAAAATCGAAAGGGTAAGGGTGTGTAAAGTGATCTTGTTGAGTGAGATTCGTTTGACGCGAGAGAGAGAGATACGGCAAATGTGCATCCCTACAATAGAAATACGTTTTAACTAATCAAATTTCCGGAAGAACGTCTGAAGCTTAATTTCTTAGGCCGAAATTTATTGTTATGTCTTTGTATGTTTAGTCCATGAAGCTAAAAAACACACACTCATATATGCGCATACTACATACATATACATTTGCGAGAGAGAGAGAGAGAGAGAGAGAGAGAGAGAGAGATAAAACTCCATTAAACCCTCCCTATCAGAGGAGTGCAAGGATTTCACTCTGTTACTAAATCACTTTCATTCCAATTAAATCGGACAGGAATCTATTTCCGGGAGGGCGGAGCCGGATAACAATTCCTTTCAGCGGCCGTTTCTCTCGGCGAGCAGCTCCATAGCAAAGCTCCCAGCTCCAAAATGACCAGCTCAAAAGTTCCCGGCTCAAAAGCTCCCAGCTCAAAATCTCCCATCATAAAAGCTCCCTGCTCCAAAATGACCAGCTCAAAAGCTCCCCGCTCCAAAAGCTTCCTGCTCCAAAAGCTCCCATCTCCAGCTCCGGCTCCAGCTTCAAGCTTCAGTTTCCGCAGCAGCCGACGACGGCCGCATTAAAATGACCAGCGCCATATTGACAACTCCAATTAAACCATGTACTCCCGAAATCGCCCACAATACCGCCGTTCAATTAACCGAGTACATCCGTCACATCGCGCGCCAATGGCCGGAACGTGACACCATTTGAACATCAAAATCCACAACGAATAATTGTACGGCCGGACTTTCGCGCGCGCTGCTGCTGCTACTGCTGTCTCTGCTGCTGCTGCTATTCCTGCTGTCTCTGCTGCTGCCAGCTTGCCTGCTGCTCCTCTGCTGCTGCTGCGCTGCTGTCTTAGCTACTGCTGCGTGCTCTGCATTCTCTGCTGCAGCTGCTCCTGCTATCTCTGCTGCTGCAGCTGCTCCTCAATACCGTCGCTGAACATTGGGGGAAAAAGGGGGAGGGGGGGGGGGGGGGGGAAATGTTCCTAAGTTCGAACGCGGTCGTGAAAAAGGCGTGGGGTCAATTTCAACACCGAATCAAAACTTTTTGGATATAAACTTCAGAACAAAATATTTAGATATGATTTTTTTATGCATCAATGACCAAATAATAATAATAATTGTTAAAGTTCCTCCACTTCTCACGTAATGCTATTTCCTCACTATTCTAACTCCTCTCATTAATATCGTCTCAGGTATTCTTGATTCTTTATTCTTTTCAGCTATTCCTACCCCACTATTTCTCCAATATTACCCTCTTTACCTTCATACTGTAACATCTGGCTAGGATAAGTACTTCCATTTTTTTCTTCAAAATAATAAAATCATTCATCGATGGACTAAACTTTAACAGTGACCAGGAACACAAACAAACCTTGAATTTCCTTAAACTCTTCAGTCTTCCTCGTAGCAGTTTAGTCCTGAGAGAGAGAGAGAGAGAGAGAGAGAGAGAGAGAGAGAGAGAGAGAGAGAGAGAGAGAGAGAGAGAGAGAGAGTTTATCCAAAGTTTTAGAATTTTAAAAGAAGCAAATAAAACTATTATTGCTAATTTTTGTTTTATTTCTTTTCCTCAGTTTCCTCTCCCACCCGAATCGCAGCAGCCTTCCCTCTCTCTCTCTCTCTCTCTCTCTCTCTCTCTCTCTCTCTCTCTCTCTCTCTCTTTTCCTCCTTATCCTGAGATTCCTGGCATTCTTTGAGTCACCTCCAACAATGGCCTGTGGGACAGGAATTTCAGCAGCCGAGTTCTTTGTTATGAAATTTGAGATGGAACGGACGACGCTTCCCATTTGCTTTCCATATTCAATTCCTAAACGCCCCCCTCCCCCTTTCTTTCTTTCTTTCTTTCCTTTTTTTTTGATGTTGCAAACTTATTCCATTTCCGTGTCATTCAGATTCACGGTCTGTATTTTAACTGATTTCTATTATATTAGGGTATCATCTGCATTTATAAGTGGATTATGATCTGCGGAAAACTGCCTACCTAACTAATGCATGAACATTCTACTCTGTCTTACAATTTCATAGATAAATATTACTTTTATTTAATTTGTATCACTTCGACCTATCATTTATTTTATCTATTTTAGTCCCACAACTATTTTTATATAGACATGTTTATTGTATACGCACACTGCCTTCTTATCTGTACAATAATTAATAATAGTAAGAAACTTTTGCTTACCTGACATCTAGATCTACGGCACGCTATCATGCATTCACTGTAAATATGCATGATCTGTATGGTACATTTGCCTTTCATATCCAAAAATATACCTGCGGAATATTTTTAAAATATATCCCCATACTGAAATCCCACATTAATTCTTTGCTGAGTACATGAGAAATTTACTTTTGAAATTACTTAGGACGAAAGCACTGAAACTCTTTCCCCTCATTTGCGATTTGCTTTTTCTGTGCCTATTTTTCAAGTGATGTAAAAAGTTTAAGTACTTTGCATTTTTTGCTAAATAAACTCCCACATATTCTTTCACATTTTGAGTCAATTTATGCTCTTTCATAGTGATACATTTTGTTATAGGATAAAAATGCACCCACTTTGTTGTTAACAGAATGAAATCGCTGAAATTTCCCATATTTATTTTCTCGTGCCTTTTAATTCACTGACAATTCCATATATTTACGTATCTATTCTCTAATATTTTTATCGATGACATTTATTATTTTAAATACCACAACATTTTCAACTTTTTATGTTTGCTTATATTCGCGGACATACCATAGACTAAAATTTTCTTTATAAAATATAAAATGTATTTTATTTCCTATTCACAATTCCTTTTCACATTTTTGTTTGGCCAGTCTACATACGAGTATTCATTCATATTCTCGAGAGCGAGAGAGAGAAAAAATATATATATATATATATATATATATATATATATATATATATACTATATATATATTAATATATATATATATAATATATATATATATATATATATATATATATATATATATATATATATTCTTTCATATTTTCCAGTTGTTCAATTCTATCGATTTTTTTTATACCATATGAAGGGGAGAGAGGGATAAGGGGTGAGGGCCCTTGATTCATTCATTGAAACTTCGATTTTAGTTCGACGCTATGCGGGAACCATTGTATAATTCAACTATCTGATACTCATTTTGGAATATATATATATATATATATATATATATATATATATATAGGTATAATTAGAAAAAAAGGTATTCTGGTTAGAGGAGAGAGAGAGAGAGAGAGAGAGACGAGAGAGAGAGAGAGAGAGAGAGAGAGAGAGAGAGGTAATTAACAGAAATCGCCACTCTCCTTCGTAGATTCAACCATAAAGTTGAAATCTGTGAACAACTGCAAATGTGTTTTTCAGAGAGAGAGAGAGAGAGAGAGAGAGAGAGAGAGAGAGAGAGAGAGAGAGAGAGAGAGACTCAAGCCGCAAAAACAAGAAAAGAAAACTTTCCTCTCGTTCGTTTTTTTCTTTTTTTGAGTGGGAAAAGAATAAACAGAAACGATGGAATGCATAAATATCGGGTCTTTTCAAAGATAAACATTTCACGAGCGTAACATTTTACCGGTGATTGCATTATAAAGTAAAATGGAACCAGAATACTTTTTTCTATTCTATTTTTTTTTTTTTTTTTTTTTCAGAACGAGTATCAGATAGTTAAATTAAACAATGGTTCCCCGCATAGCGTCGAACTAAAATCGAAGTTTCAATGAATGCCCCTAAAAAAAATTGGAATGAAAAATCAATACATAAAATTGGAAAAATTTTAACCATGGAAAAATATTTAATATATATATATATATATATATATATATATATATATATCACACACACACACATACTAACATATATATATATATGTATGTATATATATATATACATATATATATATATATATATATATATAGATAATATATATATATATATATATATATCGAGAATATGAATAAATACTTGCTATGGGTAAACAAAGATCTAAAAGCAATGAGACTAGCAGATACAAATACATTTTCATTAAAAATAAATTTACCCTATGGTATGTCTGCGAATACAAGCAAAACATAAAAGTTGAAAATACTGTGATATTTAAAAACAAAAAACTAAAAATGTTATCGATAAAGATATAACCGTGAACAAATATAAACATGGAATTTGCAATTTAATTGAAAGGCAAGAGAATATAAATATGGAAATTATATATATATATATATATAGTATATATATATATATATATGTATATACTATACACACACTTTTTTAGATAAATTTCCCCGCTATATACAAACCTGTGTAAGTGAGCTCCTATTATATTAATGAGTGTGTGTGCATAAGTTGTGTGCGCGTTTGTGTATGTAAGTGGGCGCAAACCACTTCTTATTGTTATTACAATTGAGTACTTGCGTACCCAGATGTTTAATGCATGCATTATCATACCTCTTACATTAAAAAAAAATGAACACAAGAGCATTTTCCGTACCTTCATATTCTACTATTTTTAATTAGTCTTTCGATAAGTAAATTTTCTTTGTTCATTTTCCTGCCAGAAAAAAAAATGGGGGAAAAAATCATCGTCCTATTTAAGATCGTTTATTTTCTTGGTTTTCAGCCCTGCGTACCTCCCACTCAT
Source organism: Macrobrachium nipponense (assembly GCF_015104395.2). NCBI lineage: Eukaryota > Metazoa > Arthropoda > Malacostraca > Decapoda > Palaemonidae > Macrobrachium > Macrobrachium nipponense. The sequence goes on from NC_061109.1 coordinate 79,317,749, forward strand.
TACCATTTTAATTCTTTTCCTTTCGTCTCTGTCTCCATTATGAGAACTCCCCCCTCCCCTCCCCCCAACCCACGAAAGTAATTTACATCACAAGAGAGTATAATATAAGAAGAAAAGGAAGGAAAAAAAATGAGGGGGGAGAAAAGTCCCAAGTCTTTTGAAAACAAGAGAAACGTTCCGTTCGTTCGTTTCTCTTTTAATTACTCTTCAAATGGGATTTCAATTACTCAAGTTTTCGTCATGCTCGGAATTTCTTTTTCATCCAGAATAAATATCTCTCTCTCTCTCTCTCTCTCTCTCTCTCTCTCTCTCTCTCTCTCTCTCTCTCTCTCTCAAGAGTATTAATTTTGGACCAAGAAATACTAGCAAATGGAGCATACACAATCATAACCACAAACGTGCATAGTTCTAATATATATTTACAAACATACACACACTTACATACTTACACACATTCACACACAAGCATACATTTATATATATATATATATATATTATATATATATATATATATATATATATATATATATATATATTCTGCCATGGGGTTGCTAGCTCGGCAAACCATATTCCCACTCATAGTCTAAAGTGATACTATTTAACGCTTCAGAATGACTTGAAAATTCAGTTAAAAAGAAGATGCAATCAACATGAAAATTAAATAGCTAAACAATAACTGACCAACAACGCGGGAAAAGTGTTCCAATAGCATCGAGTACTACAAAGAAAAGAAGAAGTAAAGACAATGACAGAAAAAAAAAACAACACTAAAAAGTACGTAACTCCTCTGCTCGTATTGTCTACTATGTCTAGGAGCAACAAAATCGAAACATCAAAGCGATATGACAACGCTTATGTCAATACCATGCAGCCAAATCTGAAACAAGCCGTTCGAGTTGCTAGCCAAATGTTGATTTTAACTAAAAGCTCCCCTCTTCTTTTTTCAACATCAAAGAAAACTTCTTCTCCTTCTTCTTCTTCCTCCTCCTGTTTCATTAGATTTGCGAAAAAAGTGTAAACAAACAACTGCCTTCCATAACAAGGCAGTATAGTATATGATAAAAGTATTTGCCAACACCGGTCTCATCATCAGCGGCTGCTACTTTTGTATTCAGAATGATAAGGAGGAGGAGGAGGAGGAGGAGGAGGAGGGAGGAGGAGGAGGAGGAGGTATACTTTCAGTGCCATAAAGGCCATTTATTTCTCTTGTTTCAACACGGAAAACATCTTCCAATATGTTTAAAAATGAACACAACGTTTCCATTATCATTTAAAAAAAACTTCTTTATCCACTTAACCCTGACTGGTAATTTCTATCTGACAGCATATCTCATTCACTGAATTAAGAAGAAGGAAATTAACCGTTTGAAATATCTAAATTATGAGACTCAAGTGCAAATGTGTATGTATGTGTGTATATGTATGTATATATATGA
>NC_061109.1:79321684-79334184 GCF_015104395.2 Macrobrachium nipponense
GAGGAGGAGGAGATCGGGGGAGGGGGTTAAACGAAAGGTGGAGGGGAGGGGGGTGGGGGTTTGGGGGGGAGGACAGACTCATTTTCGATACGTGGCTGATTTAACATTGTCCCATTTCTTGTGGTTAATGTCCTGTGTCATTATAAAACTGCGCTATAAAATTGGTCCTATTTCCCAAATTTAGACCCTTTTTCGGGGTCGAGGTGAGCCGAGGAAGAGTAAACAAAGAAAAGGGGAGCTTAAATTAGGGGAAGGAAGAGATAAAACCGTCGACTAATGACGGAGAAAGGGCAACAAAAGAGGTAAACAGATTGCCGGAGATGTGGCAATAAGCAAACACGGGAAGAAAATTACGAGTGAAAGTGGGGAAATAACATGGAAGTACCAATAAACGAAAAAAATATATATAATTTAATTTAATTTGGGATATGTGAAAGATATAGCATTAAACAAAGAAAAGGGGTGATGAGTAATACTGAAGGCCCCACGGGGAATAGAACAATGAACAAAGGAAAATATATTATGAAGAAACGATATCAACTTTGCAATCATTTCAAACCTTCGGCGTCAGAAAAGAAAAGAAAAATACTTGCGAGGAATTTAATTGCAAAATAGTCCCATAAATATGAATAAGAAAAGGTAACTGGTTTCTGTCATAAAATACAGATTTTTAAGTTTTTAAATCCAATTGAATTCAACTACAAAACATTTACACAAATATCAATAACAAAAGATAATAGTTTTCCATCCCAGAATACAGAAATTCAAATATTTAAATTCAATTCAAATTAATTGCAAAACATTTACAAACACGAATAACGAAAGACAATCGTTTCCGTCCTAGAACACAATTATTTAAAAGCTTAAAATCAATTGAACCTAACTGCAAAAGAGTTAGGTAAATATAAATAACAAAAAGATGATAGTCTTCCGTCCTCGAGAGAAGAAATTCAAATCTTTCCTGGAAATGAAAATGATTAATTTAAATCTTTCCTGAAAATGAAAATGAGAGAAAAGAGAATCGTTTTTTATCTGCATCTGGGGAATGCAGGGGAAAAGTGAGAACGAAAGAAAAAGCAAAACATTCATCATCTTGTTGACTCTTGCATCTACATAAAAAAAAAAAAAATAAAGTGGGAGAAACGAAATTTTAGTATAACAACAAATAACAACGAACGTGAACAATCAATCCAGATTACAGATGTGCAGTAAGGCATCTAGGAGATGCACACGAGAAAATTCTATATATCTGCACATACTACATTTTGAAAATACGGGGAGAGAGAGAGAGAGAGAGAGAGATGAGAGAGAGAGAGAGAGAGAGAGAGAGAGAGGTGACATAACTCTGCACGTTCTAAGCTTTGACAATACATAGAACTAACTTTTAAAAATATATATATACCGAGAGAGAGAGAGAGAGAGAGAGAGAGAGAGAGGTGACATACCTCTGTACATTCTAAGCTTTGACAATGCGTAGAACTAAGTTTTTAAAATACATACAACGAGAGAGAGAGAGAGAGAGAGAGAGAGAGAGAGAGAGAGAGAGAGAGAGAGAGAGAGAGGATTTCCGCATCTGCACGAGTGAAACAACTGACAAATCCCCCGTACCTTTTACTTGAGCAAACATTCCTGTTTCCAACGGCTAGACAAAGTGGTTGCCATACTGACGAAAGCATTTGGAGAAGGAAACGATGTCACTGCTCTTGTTTCGAATAAAAAATAAGGACTAAAAAAATGTGATGGATTATATTGGAATTTACATTGTTCGTAACACACACACACACACACACACACACACACACACATATATATATATATATATATATATATATATATATATACATACAATATATACACATATATACACATGCTATTCCACAATATACATTACATACATATATATATATACGTGTATATATATATATATATATATATATACACATGCAAATAAACAGACACATATACATGTACCTTTCATTAATTAAAACAAGGAAGCAGAATATTTAGAGCCAACCAAAATTACAATATAGGTAAAATAAACGTGAGGACCAATATACGAATTTTAGGGGTAAAACATATAATATAAATACTGTCAGGGATCCATTTAAAACAAAAATATAACATAAAAGAAACGAAAATATATCTAGAGCAACGGAAAATATATTTATAGCAACGTATAGAAAAATATCTTTTATGAAGGCAAAAGGCCATCAAAGATGAAACACATACAAGGGAATATCTGAAAAGCTTTCAAAGGCCAAGCATAAAAACATTCTGAGGAATTATCCTTAAAAAAATATTCCTGAAAGCAATACAGATCAAATTTAAGCTACTTACATATGCAAAAAAAAAAAAAAATTGCACAATTTGTTGAAAAAGAAGACGGAAGTGGTTGAATTAAATTACTTTAGTTGACATAAAAATGTAAAGTTTACATAACGAAACAAGAACTTTTTTCGGGTCCCAAATCAAACAGAATCCAAAATTTGATACCAAAATACAGATGGAGACCACCAACGTTTGCAAATGGCAGAGAGAGAGAGAGAGAGAGAGAGAGAGAGAGAGAGAGAGAGAGAGAGAGAGAGTGAGAGACCCTGAATTTGACATTCTATCTAAATAGTGAGATATATATATATATATATATATATATATATATATATATATATATATATATATATATATATATATATAAGAACAGATACCTTTTTAATATCTAATTCGCTCAAACTCGGAATTGATATATTTTCATATATATTAACCGAAGGGGAATTCTTTGGTTGTTAAGAAATTCGTCGGCTCATGGGCGCGAACCACGGAACCAAGAATGGAGTCGGCATTAACCCACCTCAACGGTGATGTGGTAAGACTTATAATATGGCTACGTGCGACAAAAGCACTACAAAGTTATCAAGGTCGAATACCTGAGCGCGACAAGGATTTTTGTTTGTTTGTATGGTGTTTTTACGTTGCATGGAACCAGTGGTTATTCAGCAACGGGACCAACGGCTTTACGTGACTTCCGAACAACGTCGAGAGTGAATTTCTATCACCAGAAATACACATCTCTCACTCCTTCAATGGAAGGCCGAGAATCGAACCCGCGACCACCGAGGTGGGACGCTAATACCATACCAACCACGCCGCTGAGGCGCTAGGACAAGGATTTGTGGGTGGGAGGCGGCGTTAACTTATACCTCTCGTGATAGCCTTGTGGTTTATAGCGCTACACTGTACGTCCTGAATTCTTGGTTCCGACGAATTTCTTACCAGCTAAAAAAAAATTCCCCTTCCGTTAACATATATGAAAACATGATAATTCCGAGGTAGAGCGAATTAGATATTAAAGGAATTTTGGAGCTTAATGCGTACGTATCAATCACGGTGATGTGATAACATATATATATATATATATATATATATATATATATATATATATATATAGATATAGATATAGATATAGATATATATACATATATATATATAGATATATATATATATATATATATATATATATATATAGATATATATATATACTTGAAAGAATAGCAATGATATTTAATAGAAGGAAAAAAAAAATAAAATGACAAATTCCTCACGACCAAAATTTTAGGGTAAGCACTGACCTTCCTAAGACACGTAAATACCATAAACATACTTACACAGACTGACGCAGATAAGATCAGACTGACACTGACATAATATTTTCACCTAATCACTAATTAACAGAAAACTGATACTAGTTGATTACCTCACGTTCATCCCTTAATATTAAATAAAATATATATATATATATATATATATATATATATATATATATATTAAAAACAGAGGCCAGTCACTAAAACTTGAACACAACTTTGTTAACATAAACATACCAAGCGAATCAAACTGATATCTAAAAGCACCAATCAAGGGGACACAGAAGCCCTTTAATTAAATAGGAATCGATCGCATCTTCATTAAACTTTGCAATGAGATAATGAGAAGGTATCAAATTTCAGACAAGGCAGTGCTAAGAGAGTTCTACGTAAAGATAATTATGCATCGTTGTGGCAAAGCAGATCAGATGTAGAGAGAGAGAGAACTATTACCTTTTATTTAATATCTGTACACACACACACATATGTAAATGTATATTGTGTATATATATATATATATATATATATATATATATATATGAGAGAGAGAGAGAGAGACGAGAGAGAGAGAGAGGGGGGGGGTTTAAAATATTAAAGATGATGCCTACTGTCTTTGAAAGCCACCATAGCATTCCAAAAACAAACACACAAACACACACATTATATATATATATATATATATATATATATATATATATATATACACACACAAAATAAGATAACAATATCAACGAAAAACGAAATAAAACCTTTACAAAAATTATCTATCGAAAAAAATAAAGATAAAGGAGAAACAGCCATATGCAAATACAAAAAAGAAAACTACTATATACGTCAAACCGTCAAACGAGACGAGAGAGAGAGAGAGAGAGAGAGAGAGAGAGAGAGAGAGAGGGGAGGAGGGGACAAAAATAAAATCTGTGAAGACCGGATAGATATGTCGAGTCAGAAAATCTAGACGTACTCTTTCGCTTGTCAATATTCATCAAGTCGCATAAAAAAATTGAAAAAAATTGCAACGGAAATTCCCGCACGGACGTTCAATTAAAATACGGATGCTGTAGACGTGCAACCGTTTCGTAGCAGGGAATCGGTAGGGAGTTCATAGCATGGTGCAAAAAGAAGAAATAATAACAATAAAAATAACTAATTTCAATGTGATCTTAATATTTTTTTGTATTGTAGTTCTATACAATTCATTCTAGAGAACTTTATGGGAAATAACGCATTTATATTATTATTATGCAACCCGGAGCCCCACACTATAAATACCACCAAGTCGAATTGGAGGACTGTGATAGAGCATCATCAGTATTATTATTATTATTATTATTATTATTATTATTATTATTATTATTATTATTATTATTATTATTATTATTATAGATAATTTTACAATTATTCCATTTCCCCCTACATAGGAGCGCCTAAAATATTACTACTGCTACTACTACTACTACTACTACTACTAAAATTAATAATAATAAATGGACCTTCACGAAATCACTTAAGATCTAAGATCTATTGGGCTTCATTCAATGGCATAAAGCGACTTCAGTAAAATTAGTGAGGCAATATCAGAAACAAATGGATTGACAGCCTTTTTTTAACACTAACAAGTCCTCACAAAAAAAACAAAAAAAAAAAAAAAGAATGTCTGAACTCAAGACCCGAAATGTTCACCAGTCCTGTAACTTGAGGCTAATTTGATACAAGCTACAAGTCACTCGCGCGCAAAGCACGGTAAGGTAACGAACGAAATATTTAATGAATTAATGAAAGTCCCGAGGTAATCACTAGGGCCTATTATACATAATTTTATGCGAAGAAGGATAGGACCTAAATAAGTCGAGGCAATGAAACGATATGGAACGCGCATTTCATCTTACAATGAATCAATCTACGGAAGTCTTGGTAAATAAATGTTTCTCTCAGCAGCGAGGCTGCAGAATTCTGCCACTCATTCTTTCCAGTTCACTGAGACAATAAATTTCCCCTTCCAATCGAACTCGTTAAAGTAAATGAAATAAAACTGAATGTGCCTAAATAGTATAAGAGAGAATTGTACACATTCACAACCCTCTTCCATGAAAAGACTTACCACCAAGTAACCAATTTTGAATTATCGAAAGCAGACATAAAACATACACAGAAAAAAAAATAAAAATAAAAGAGATCAATGTATGAGCCCAGAAGGAATAAAAAAGAGAAAGAGAGAGATACTTATACACAGCATTCCCCCGCTACGAAACGAATAACACAAGAGGAAGTTAATATTGAGGTAATACGAAGCGACACAAAATAAAACCAGATAAATGATTACAAAATTGGTGTTAAACTTGCGAATTGGCAGAGGCCTTCCAATTAATCAGCGAACCAGTCATCAAAGACTAAACCCTATAAAAGCCGGGACTGAGGGAGGGCTGAAGACCAATATGAAATCCGCATTTCATAACAAATGAATGACGTCGACTTCCCCTACACAACACAGGGGGTTCTTCCGTTAATGGTAAATTCACAGATTTGTTATTTTATAAAGGATGGCTCAGGATTTATATCATCCATATGTAATATATGTTTACACATACATATATATACATACATATAATATATATTTTATATATAAATATTTATATATATATGTGTGTGTGTGTCTGTGTGTGTGTGTGCGTGTGTGTGTGTGTGTGTATGTATTATATATGTACTTACATACAAACATACTTTCCTATATAAATCCCCCTTCAAAGAACACTGCAACATCGTTACCAAACAGGTATAACAAATAAAGATTCCTCTAATCAGCGGCCATGTAGACTTTACAATGAAGACGTTTTCCGTTTGTAGAGAGAGAGAGAGAGAGAGAGAGAGAGAGAGAGAGAGAGAGAGAGAGAGAGAGAGAGAATTCATTCTAACAAAAGGTAAAGAAAGAAGCGAGAGAATTCATGCCAACCAGATATATAGACAAGAGAGAGAGAGAGAGAGAGAGAGAGAGAGAGAGAGAGAGAGAGAGAGAGAGTCATTCCAATCGACTCCGTCACTTGATTTATTGGGTCGTGAGCAGCATTTTACGACAGTGTAAAAGGACACATTCGGTGAAAATCTAGTTAAACGAGATAGGCGGCATGCTACTTCAGGGCCGCTTCTTCTGCTGGCGAGGAGAAGGCAAGGAGGAGAGAGAGAGAGAGAGAGAGAGAGAGAGAGAGAGAGAGAGAGAGAAACTAAAGTAACGAACAGTGACGAAAATCCTCACTGAAATTAATGTTTGTCAACCAATTGGAAGATTAATTACTTCTTTCTTTACTATCAAACCGCCGTATCATATAAGAAACACTTATGAACACTTACTCATAATATCATGAATCTTATTAACGTCAAGGAACCTGAATATCTTAAATCTCTACAATTTCCAGGTTTATAAAAGGACACAGTTTTAAAAACAAGGGAAAATAAAGAAAAAAGATTGGAAGTTTTACCATCAACACATTTCTCTTGAGTATTTCAAAACAAGTAAACTACAGGTTATTCTCGAGGGAAAAACCTGCGAATTTTGTTAGATTAAAAAAAAAAAACTCTGCACAAGATGACGATCTTGTCGATACGTTGGGATAATCACGGATAGTCCACAAGAATTTCCATAGGCCAAACGGATGTGAATTTAGAATTTCGAAAGTAAACAAATAATACAGTGGTATCGGCAGAGTGAGGTTTATGGGATTCTAATGAGCAACTGAGCTTATGCTCTGTTGCTTAAAGTCCAAACTGTCACAATCCGTGATCATGCTGGAGCCATGATTCTACAATCATGCGTGGCAGGCAGAAGGTTGCATTCTAATTAGAAACGGAAAACACGAAAAAATAACTAACTTACAAAACTTTGGTCGATTTTCCCGTTTACTTTAATGGCCATGGATACAGATCCCTGACTATGATTAATTACCAATTAATCATATTAACAATGAACTCAATCACAAAAATTTTCAGAACGAATACAATTACCTGTAGGGATACAATACTATATGTTACTCACATGACCACGCCCCTCTCATATTTTGCACATTTTGGCTTACCTGTGAAAGAAAGAAAAAAATATAAATATCAACCGAAAATAGTGAAAATAAAAGAGTAAAGCCATTGAATAATACTAGATATCAATAAACATACACAGCAGATCTATCTGACTCTTTATATCATTATTATTACCATCACAAACGATGGGGCTGGTATCCTTAGTTCAGTGTAAACTAATGATTTCGGAGAGAGAGAAAGAGAGAGAGAGAGAGAGAGTCCAAAGCGTTCTGTTAAGCTCACCGAAGTGCCTATCTAGAGCCATTAAAGGTTCTAATCCTTCAAAAACTAAGAGTTTAGAAATATTGCACAAACAACAGCTCGAACTTTTTCGTTTTCTCGCTACAAGAGCCAAGACACTTCGAGAAAACATTACCTCTCTCTCTCTCTCTCTCTCGTAGTAGCCATCTTGCTTGGTGAGACGTACCCGCGTGAAGTCACAATAATCAACAGATATCACAAGTTTAAACATACGACTAGAATTTGAGAAATATCTAGAAGTGTTCGTGAACTATCGGTGATAAGATAGTGTGAAAATAGTAGGATAAAGCGTCTTCTAAGTTAGTTTATCAAGCGTAATACTATAAATCAGAACAAGATGGCAGTAAGTTCCAACTGCGGGAAAAGGTGGCGTAATTTGGCGTGTTTAGCAGATTCGCAATACGATGAGGTAGCAGGAAGGGAACTGGCATTCTCATCTATGAAATCAGCAACAGTCCTAACCAAAAAGATACAAGCATTCATAGAATATATTAGAAGGATATAATCCTTCAAACTGGAACAAATCTAATGAAAAACATCTTGAAAATAATTGAAGAAGTTCCAAATAAAATCCAAGTGGTCAAGAGACTCATAAAGAAAAATATACATAAACCAACATATTCCGACAAGAAAATGAATAAGGTGAATCTTGTGAATATACTAATGATGCATTAGGAAAAAGAATGCCAAAAGCATGCAAACTGTGTAAGGTTTGGTATAGCATAGTCAATCCACAAAACCTAATCAGAAAATGAAATGCTGCATGCAACATTCCGACCCATCCACAGTGTGCTGAGGTAATACAAGATTTGAGAAAAGATACAAGAATTTTTTGTTCAAACATGTCTATCATGGATAGACAATGTTTATTAAATCAAGATTGAATGTACAAATAGTTGAGGATGAAGAAGAAGAGGAAGAGGAAGAAGAAGAAGAAAAAGAAGAAGAGGAAAACGGAAGAAAAGTTAAACAAAAATGAAATGACAGAAAAAAAATAAGGAAAACAAAGAACAAGATAAAAGTATGGATGCAGACGATACTCATTGATACTACATATGAGGCAATAAAGCAGCATACCTACGAAGAAATAAATTACGATATGACAACAGAAAAGCAAATCCCGAAGAGGCTCTTACCCAGATCTATACAATGACGGGAAAGAGGAAAAAATAGACAAGAAAAAGACAAAAATCTGCAACCTTTTGAAAAGAGGGAATTGCAGATTTTGGAGGAAAGATGTTACTACAAACATCCTAAGATATGTCAAAACTATGAAATATATGGTAAATGTGCATACTTAGATGGATATGGGGATGATTGCAGAGATCTGCATCCAAAAATATGTAAAAACCTAAAAGAAGGAAAAGGATGTAAGTTCGACAAAAAATGCAAATATAATGCACCCTGTAGCCATGAATCATAATCAAATAATAAAATAACCAACCAAGTAAATAAAATCCAAAATAAGAAAGAAACAAATAAAGAGAGAAATCAAGAATATCAGGTAAAAGAGAAAAGACAAACCACCAATGAAGATATGCAGAGGTGTCAGCAAAAATTCAAAGCATCAGCTCCGAAAATTCCTACTCAAGAGATAATAACTGTATTTATTATGCAAGAGGATATTGCAGAAACGGAGAAAAGTTGCAGATTCAGACACAAAATTAATAATTATGATGAAGGAAGATCAAATATTATGGAAAAGTGGATTTTTTAATGTCAGAATTTCTGGAAATGAAAAAAAGAACAACATACCAGAACAGGAAAGAGACATGGGAAAAATCCTTATTACTACAGTATTAAATGAAGGAGAAAACACGCAAACCATCATAGTGATGAATGCGCAGGGTTTAGTTACGGAGTAACTCAAAAAGAAAAATAGAGTACTTAGAAGAACTAACCCAAAAATGAAAAGAAAATAGATATAATGAATATAAGTGAAACCTGGTATTCCCAAGAGACTGGGAATGATGATCAAATAAAAGGGTTCCAAACTTATAGATCAGATAGAAAACAATAGGAATCAAGGGGGAACCGCAAATATATTGGGAAAGACAAAAAACAAGGAAAAATATATGAGAAATATAGTAACTCAGAATGTGAACTAATAGCGGTAGAATTTGAATCTGAAAATTGATGAACATAGTAATATATAGACCTCCTATACTAAAGAGTTTGACTTAATAATTGAAAAATTGGATGATATATGTAGAAATCACAAGGACTGGACTATTCTCCTATCTGGTGACTTCAACTTTCCTTTCGTAGAATGGAAAGAACGAATAGGAGATTGTGGTTGTACTTATACATATAAAAAAAAGAGAGTAATAGTAGTGCAGAAGATAAGAGGCAATTGAAAAGCTATTAGATATGCTACTAGAATACAACATTCAACAAATAAATCACCTGCCAACAAGAAAGGAAAATACTTTAGACCTAGTATTTGTGAACGAGATGAATTATGTTAAAGAAATAATAGTTTATAATGCGAGTATTTCAGACCATAATGTCATAGAATTAACAGTTCATTCCAAAGCAAGTGAAAATAGAGATAAGCAAGAAATGAAAAAGTGGGAAGGATATGGAAAAATACAACTTCTACAGTAAAAATATAAAATGGTCAGAAATTAATGAAGATTAAACAAAGATTGGGATAACATTTTCGTAAGTGATGACATAAGGGTAAAATACGGAGATATTATATAAAATATTGGAGATAATAGTGGAAAAAATATATACCGAAGAAGAAAAGTAAACATCATTCATGCATACCAAGAGACAGAAGGATCTTGTTCCAGAAAATCAGAAAGTGGAAAAAAGGTCTTGCAAAAGAAAAAATGCATGGAAAGTTATAGAACTAAAAAGTAAGATAGAAAATGCAGAACAAAAGATTATACAATCAAAAGAAAATGAAAAAACGGGACTTGGAAGAAAAAACCCTATTAAATATCAAGCAAAACCCCAAACTATTATACTCATATGCGAAGAAGATGAATAAAAGAAGAATAGAAATAGGCCCTCTGAGATTTGAAGGGAGATTAACGAATGAAAAAAAGGAAATTTGCAACATACTGGCAGAAACGATATAAGAGAGAATTCACCCCTAGAATAGATAATGAAGATAATGATATAGAAGTAAGGGATGAAATAGTGAATATTTAGCTGACTAGATATTAATGAAGCTGATATTGTGCAGGCTATTAATGAAATTAAAAATGGAGGTGCTGCAGGGCCTGATGGAATCCCTGCTATTTTGTTAAAGAAAGTAGTTCATTCTATCGCAAAGCCACTTGCAATATTATTAAGACAAAGTGTAGATACAGGCAAGATATATGATGAGCACAAATTAGCATATATTACCCCTACTTTCAAAAGTGGATCAAGACTAGAGGCAAGTAATTATAGGCCCTGTGAGTCTAACATCACATATTATGAAAGTGTATGAAAGGGTAATGAAGAAAAAATATTATGAAAACATTTAATAAAAAATAATTTGTTTAATAAAGGACAACTATGGTTTCGTACCCGGAAAAAGTACACAAACCCAACTGTTAGTCCACCGTGAAAACATATTCAAAATATGAAAAGCGGAAATGAAACAGATGTGTTTATTTAGACTTTGCAAAAGCTTTTGATAAAGTAGACCATAATATATTGGCGAAGAAAATTAGAAAACACAATATCGTGGATAAAGTAGGAAGATGGTTAAAAGAATTTTTACACAACAGAAAACAGATAGTTATTGCAAACGACGAGGAAATCGGATGAAGCCAAGGTAATATCCGGTGTGCCGCAAGGTACGGTGTTAGCTGCAATACTGTTTGTTATTATGATTGAAGACATAGACAATAATGTTAAGGATTCGGTAGTGAGTAGTTTCGCAGATGACACAAGAATAAGTAGAGAAATTACTTGTGATGAAGATAGGAACGCTCTACAAAGAGACCTTAACAAAGTATATGATTGGGCAGAGGTAAATAGGATGGTATTTAACTCTGATAAATTTGAATCAATAAATTATGAGACAGAGAAAGAAAGCTATATGCATATAAGGGACCTAATAATGAGACCATCACAATAAGGTGTGATGATGAATAGGAAACATGTTATGCAATGATCAAATAGCAACTCTGTTGGCAAAATGTAAAGCAAAAATGGGAATGTTGTTACGGCACTTCAAAACAAGAAAAGCTGAACACATGATTATGCTTTATAAAACATATGTTCGTAGTCCACTTGAATATTGCAATATGATATGGTACCCACACTATCAAAAGGATATTGCTCAAATAGAGAGTGTACAAAGGTCCTTTACAGCTAGAATAGAAGAAGTTAAGGACCTAGACTACTGGGAAAGACTACAATTCTTAAAATTATATAGTCTAGAAAGGAGAAGAGAACGCTACATGATAATTCAGGCATGGAAACAGATAGAAGGAATAGCAGAAAATATCATGGAACTAAAAATATCAGAAAGAGCAAGCAGAGGTAGATTAATAGTGCCCAAAACTATACCAAGGAAAAATAAGAAAGCAC
>NC_061109.1:79336684-79341684 GCF_015104395.2 Macrobrachium nipponense
GACATCGAGAATCTCGTAGAACAGTAATTGCATCGTAACCATAACCACAACAAATGAAAACACAGGCGAACATCTATGCAAATGAAAAAGTACAAAGAAAAACAAACACTTCTCGCGAGCAGTGAGAGCATCCTGGCGGACAACAATCCTAAAAATAATCTCAAGGCCTATCGATCCATAGGCTGCCTGTGTGTGCTCTCTCTCTCTCTCTCTCTCTCTCTCTCTCTCTCTCTCTCTCTCTCTCTCTCTCTCTCCATATGTGTATCAAGCTACAATATAATTTTCAACAAGAACCTTATCATTTATTTCCGTTACACACACAAATACATACACACACACTCTCTTACTAGTTTTATATTTCAATTTCTTTCTTATCAAATAAGATGCTACTCTCATGTTTCTCCAGATACATATATCGAGATCCCTGTTGCCGTAATTGTCACCCCGACCCGAGTACCATTTTATATGCTTGACTTAAAAATAGGTAAAGCAGAAAAAAAAAATAAATAAATAAAATAAAACCAAATAAAATAAAAAATAAAAACAAATAAAACAAGATAAAATAAAAAATACAAATAAATAAAACAAAATAAAATAAAATAAAAAAAATTAAACCTTGTACTGGTTATGCACCCCTCCTGCCTCCCACTTCCCCCCACCGAAAAAAAAAAAAACGTCGTCATCATCAACGGCATTCCAAAGCCATCCCATACTTCTGCTTCACGTCATTTAAAAAAAAAGTGAAATAAAAAAAATTTAATGACGAATTTACCGCCTGCCCAAATTTTACAGCCGCCCATTAACCTACTGGTGGCCGTCCATTAGCCATTAGCTGAAACGAGCTATAATCAACACGCCATTCCAAATATCAAGTTTAATTAATGCATTTTTACCCCCCAGGCCTAGAAATGCTCATTGGCCTACTAATACAGTGATTTAATTACGGATGTCGAACCGCAGTTCTAAAGGTCTAATGTCACTTCGCCCCTGGCGACTGGCAGCCAGAAAGTCAGACTCCTCGTCCAGTCGCTGGTATCACTATCAAGTCGCTGAAGGATTCGTCAGTATTCTCAAAAAATCACAGGTGACTTCCAATTGCCTTACTCCATTCTGCGTATCACTTATGGGTATTTGCTTGCGGGTATGCCCGCATGATTTAGTGGTACAGAACAAGACCGCCTATTTTGTAGAATTTTGGCCGATAAACACGCTTTTACAACCCCATGTATGTCATTTAAACCGCTGTTCTATGGTAGAGGTTATATTTCCAGACGGAGCAACCTTTAGTTAAAATATAAACATACACATCTGTGTATATACGTGTATGTATGCATATATATACACGCATACACACAGACATATATATGCATGATTGTGAAAAGAGAAAACTAGAGAGGAACAGCTGGACACTCAAAACACAACTGCAAATACATTCAATTGTAAAACTATGAATAACAACATACCACTCTATACAGATTAAAAAAAAAAAAAAAAAACATAACAGTGAAATCACTTTTTGGGGGTGGAGGCAAGAACCTAAACTTCAGTCAAAAGGGAGAGAGAGAGGAGAGAGAGAGAGAGAGAGAGAGAGAGAGAGAGAGAGAGAGCACAAGGCCATTAAGTCTATTAAGGCCTAAATTCATTTGCGTTATTCTAAACGAATTTTTCACCATTTCCCGTCAATTTTCTCGCTACTATCAATTTCCCTCCGCATCCACTGTGGCCTAAATTCTCCCCTGTTATTCTTTTAATGGATACAATTTACCTTGTTCTATATTCTGTGAGGTATGAGCGGGACGCTTCCATTATTTTTTCTCCTCGTATAGTTTTACAATAACCATTTACCGCCCCTTTTTTTAATCCCTTTTTCCAAGCCCAGACGTTATTGCTACGGCAATCAAAATTTCATGAAATACAGTAGCCGTGCAAGAGGTGAAATTCGTCATTCAGCGAATTTCATTCATGCGTAAGCCTGAAGTTTCATTCGTAAGTTCCTATTACCACTAGGCCTACGCTTCTCTTATTGCGTTAACCATCTTCCTACGTCCCTTCTCAACCTCTTTTCAACCTCACGGCGACAAAATTGCGTTAAGTCTGCAACCTCATTTCACGAGGATAATCTGCATCGCTCAACTGATGGCATTCTTCTAGTGTGTTTTTCTGTTATTTTTCCGCGTTCGCAATTTGCATAAAATGGACTTTAAGATACAAGAGAAAACCAGCTGTTCATTCATAGAAATCCAAACTCATTTTACAAATTCTCTTGCATTCCAGTTTCCTCTACCTTATCCACGTCCAATAATAACACTAAAGTAATGTAATTTTACGAAACGCATTTCAAGGAATTAAGGAAAATTATTTTACGTACAATCTAATGCTTTTATGATAACTACCTTTCCAGTATTTCGTTATCTTTTCATATTTTTCTTCCTTTCATTATCATGCAGAAGCAAGATTCCATTCAACTGTTATTCTGCTGGTTGATAAGCGTTCGGGAAATCGTCTTATGCCATTCTCATTGAATGAACATTTGCAAAGTACTAAAGAGGACCTCCATCGTCCATAAAACAGTTAATTACTCTTCTCTAATAATAACAATAGTGTTCTTAACAATATCACCAAGAAAACAAGAATAATGGCGACAATAACACTTATAAAAGTTACATATAAAAATGAGAAAACATAAAAAAATAAAAAAATAACCTCATTACAGAATTCTTTCTACTCGAAAACCCAACCCAGAAAGAACGCATTAAAGTACAATCATACATGGCCCAAGCAATCCTATTGTGGCAGGCCATGCACAGAATGCAAACAACAGCATGAACAGGGGGGAAGAGGGAACGGAGGAAGGGGGAAGGGGAAGGGGGTCATTGCTAAATTCAGGTATGCAACCCCTTCCCAACTCTTAAAGGTGGAAGGGAGGTCGGAGGTGTGAAGCGTCATACCAAAGATACTCTAATAAATATGGGATTGTATTGCCATTGTGGCTGTGATACTTTTTTTTAAAAGGGAAATTCAATCATAAATTAAACGGAGAGTGTCCTTACCTAGCCCAGACCCGAAAAGCACACACACAAGAGGAGGGGAAGAATTGAAGATGAATTTCAAGTAGAAAAAAAAAATAGAAGTATTATAATTCATCAAGTACAGCCTACGAGTAGGTATCTGGCTAATCAATCTGATACAATTATGCAATAATTATATCATAATTATGAAACTAAACACGATAATTCATACATGAATGTACACATGCATAGTATACTCTTTCAAGTGAATTTCTTTACATACAATCATAGTGGGAGAGGTCTACCATTAAAGCTAGTAAAACTTCAGTAAGTTAAGTAAGAGTAATACTTTTTAATAAATAAAAGCATGAAGTTAGAGCTATTCCAGGTCATTACAAAAGTCAGTAAGAAGCTTTACAAATCATTAGGTAAATAAAATAAATTTACATATAATTATATATATATAATTATGTATGTATGTATGTATGTATGTATGCATATAATATATAAATATATACATGTGTGTATCTCACATTTCAATACAAGTAATGGACAGCGTATTAGTACATAATTTTAAGTTACATGTTCCACGATAGAAGCTTAAAAGACCGTGAGTAGTTTTCACAGAACGATTAGTTATCAATACTGAAAACTCATCGAACAAATGGTTCTAAAATTAAAAGCTACGGGAGGAGGAAAAAAAATATTTAAAAAAATGAGGAAAGGTGATCATGATAATGAGTACGCCATTTCATTAACATTATGCCGGTATTAATGTTTTAAAATTCGGTCAGGCGACATGGAAAAATCTCCACCAATTTTTACTGTGACTTGAGAGAGAGAGAGAGAAGAGAGAGAGAGAGAGAGAGAGAGAGAGAGGTTCGACCGGAAAATATTACTGTTCTCCACTTCAGAGATCGATCGAATGCTCTTTTACTTGCTGGCTCTCTCTCTCTCTCTCTCTCTCTCTCTCTCTCTCTCTCTCTCTCTCTCTCTCTGCAGCACGGATAACTTCATAGAATAAGACAACAGAGACAAATCCGAGAAGACAGAGAGCAGGAAGAGAAACGCAAGAGGTAAGAGAAGAGAAGGGAAGGAAATCGCCACAGAAGGGTAAATGTATCTAAAGAAGTGGGAAGAGCGAGGAGGAGGAGGAAGGAGGAGGAGGAGGAGGAGGAGGAGGAAGGAAAATCCAGAGGGGAGAAGAAAGCTGATTCAGGTCAGGAGAGGGGAGAAGAAACGGCAGTATGGGAAGAACGAGGGGAGGAAGGAAGTACGAACGATGGGGGGCTCAGGAGAGAGAGAGGAATGAGATGGATGGACCGGAAGGGAGAAGAGGGTGAAGAAAAAAAAGTAAAAAAACATAAAAGAAGTCAAGAGGAGGAAGAAGAAACGGAAGAAAAACTTTGGAACGAAAGGGAAGAAAGGAAGGGTCAGGATCACATAAGATGTCACAATGGCGAAGAAGAAGCAATTAGAAATTAGAGGTATCAACGAGAGAGAGAGAGAGAGAGAGAGAGAGAGAGAGAGAGAGAGAGAAAACAATTAGAAATTTCTTTATTATTCTTATTAACTTTAAAATAATGTTTCCTCTAAAGATTACAGTTTCGTTATTGGAAAAAATGTAACAGTGAAAAAGAAAGTAATTTCCGATGTATGAGAGAGAGAGAGAGAGAGAGAGAGAGAAATTTCTTTGTTATTCTTATTAACTTTAAAATAATGTTTCCTCTAAAGATGACAGTTTCGTTATTGGAAAAAAAATGTAACTGAAAAAGAAAGTAATTTCCGATGTATGTGAGAGAGAGAGAGAGAGAGAGAGAGAAGCAATTAGAGAAAGTTTCTTTGTTTATTGCTTATTAACTTTAAAATAATGTTTCCTCTAAAAAATAGAATTTGGGGGGGGGGGGACCAAGGGGTTTTTTTTTTTCGTAACTGGGGGGAAAAAAAAAAAGTTGTAACAGTGACACAACGAAAGTAATTTCGATGTAATGA
>NC_061109.1:79344184-79361684 GCF_015104395.2 Macrobrachium nipponense
GAGAGAGAGAGAGAGAGAGAGAGAGAGAGAGAGAGAGAGAGAGAGAATATATTCGGGAAGTGAAGCACGACATCAACATGCTTTGCGCAGCGATAACATCAATCAAATATAGAATCGCTGATTAAAATTCCTCAGACATGGCGTTGGGCAAAAGAGGAATCAATTAACTTCTTTCCTTGAGAACTACCGATGACATTAAAAAAAACGAAGAAAAGATAACTTCGTAATTAGTTACGTACGCAGGCAGACCGTTACCGACCGCAGACATGTCACAGAGCACACGAAATATGTAACTCAACGTTCATGCAAAACGGAAAAAAAAAATGAGTTGTGCCTCAAGTAAAGGGTCGTGTAGACCGAAAGATCTGGGCAATTCTCGTCTTTTAACTTTCCTCCGTGGCATCACCTTTATATATACGTAGCATCACATTTTATATATTCGTGATCAAGTTATTCATATATATATATATATATATATATATATATATATATATATATATATATATATATATATATGCCTCCACAGATAATATATAAGACCTTTGGCGATGCGAGTAATACTAATCTCTAGCGCAGTTAGTTCTCGTTATCATAACTTACTTTCAAAGTAAATGCTTTATTTGGTAGGAAGACTGATGATAGTTATTAGAAAAAAAAGCTTCAATTTGCAATTCGGCTTCTGTGACATGTATCGATTTACTATCATTATTATTATTTTATTTATTTATTTATTTTTTTAATATCACAGTCCTCCGATTCGACTGGGTGGTATTTATAGTGTGGGGTTCCGGGTTGCGTCCTGCCTCCTTAGGAGTCAATGACTTTTCTTACTATGTGCGCCGTTTCTAGGATCACACTCTTCTGCATGAGTCCTGGAGCTACTTCAGCCTCTAGTTTTTCTAGATTCCTTTTCAGGGATCTTGGGATTGTGCCTAGTGCTCCTATGATTATGAGTACGATTTCCACTGGCATATCCCATATCCTTCTTATTTCTATTTTCAGATCTTGATACTTATCCATTTTTTCTCTCTCTTTCTCTTCAACTCTGGTGTCCCATGGTATTGCGACATCAATGAGTGATACTTTCTTCTTGATTTTGTCAATCAGCGTCACGTCTGGTCTATTTGCACGTATCACCCTATCTGTTCTGATACCATAGTCCTAGAGGATCTTTGCCTGATCGTTTTCTATCACTCCTTCAGGTTGGTGTTCGTACCACTTATTATTATTATTATTATTATTATTATTATTATTATTATTATTATTATTAAGACAGCTATACCAATAAACGAAACCATATCTCTTGTCACACAAATAAATGTCTTGATGGATAATTTTTACTTTCAGGATAAACCGAACCTAGGTCAAAGGTCACAGAGCTGTATCGAACAAACTTCGTGAAGGGCCCCAGAGAGAGAGAGAGAGAGAGAGAGAGAGAGAGAGAGAGAGAGAGAGAGAGAGAGAGAGAGGCAGGACGTATTTTCCATGCAAAGACAGTAGGTAGCCGGTCGAAGTATCTTAACCCCACGTCCAGATTACCTGAGGTAAGCGCTCACCTTTAATAGGATCTATGGTGTTGCGGTCTTCGCTTAAGGTGAGCTTCGAGATGGCTTAGTCCACCCACTTGAGTGGCGTCTCGGGCGGGCCTCCCTTGTGACCCACTAGCAATTACACCGCCGGCTTCTAAGTTTTGTCGCAAGTTTTCGGAAATTCACTTCTATATGCAGCCAAAGAAGGTCCTCAGAGTGTCTGGTTTTCAAAATACAACTAAGTAAAAGAGAATTTTCTGCCCTACTCCATATTTTTTTGCATTATGTATCCCCCCTTCCGTTCAAGATTAAATGTCCGTATAAACCCTTCATCAAGTTTTGGCACTAACTGGTCATAATTTGAATTGCTGTGCCAGTCTGGCTCTCGTTGAAATAAACAATTGATTTCATTTAAATAAACATGATTTAAGAGTACTTCAAAACCAAAATCCACCGCTTCCAAATATCCTGATTACATATATATATATATATATATATATATATATATATATATATATATATACATCGAGCTACAATGTCCTTTAATATCTAATTCGCTCTACCTCGGAATTAATATATTTTCATATATGCTTAACCGAAGGGGAATTTTTTTTACTCGATAATAGATTTGCCTGGTCCCAGGCTCGAACCTAAGAAGCCATTCAAATCCAGGACGTCAGTGGAAGCTTTTACCTACCCCACCACCAAGAGAGGCATAAGTTTATGTCGTCTCTCACCCTCAAATACCTTTCGCGCTCAGGTAATTCGTTGGTTTTGGAGACAACATCAACCCTCCTCGACTCCAGTAGCGTTGTAGTACTTATGACAGCACGTAGCCATATATAAGTCATATCACATTACCGTGATTCATATACATACATCGAGCTACAATGTCCTTTAATATCTAATTCGCTCTACCTCGGAATTAATATATTTTCATATATGCTTAACCGAAGGGGAATTTTTTTACACGGGGTGTAGGTCCTGACCGGTTTCGACTTTATTTCCGAGCCATTGACGAAATAAAGTCGAAAACGCCGGTTCAGGACCCACACTCCGCCTCTTATTTTTCACCTGTGGATATGTTTGATAAATGAATCACGTGCTAAAGTGATTATAACCACACACACAACACACACACACACACACACACACACATATATATATAATATATATATAGTATATAGTATATATGAATATAATAATATATATTTTTTACCAGCGTTACTACTCTGTTTCTAAACAGAAGAAAATCAATTCATGATCAGTTGCCACTGAATAACAAACAGAATGGATGCATGACTACTGCCGTAATGACGCAAAAACGTATTAAAAGCACGCAGTATTAGCAGCAGCAGCAGCAGCAGCAGCAGCAGTAAACTGTGCATAAAACAGCGGCAGTGGGTTGTTAAATTCTCCTCGAAGATGCGTCGGGTGTCTTAAAGAAAGTGATAATGGCCAGGCTCAAGACCCGATCTACAAGGTACTTCAATAAAACCAAAAACAAAAAAAGTTTGTTTTATATATTTCTTTTCTGCAAAACTATATATATTTTGCTCTGCTAAACTAAAACTTGAATCTTATTTCCGAAATAAAAAAAAAAACCATTATTATTATTATTATTATTATATTATATTATTATTATTATTATTATTTAAATAATACCTGATTAATTCCTTTAAATTTTTGCTACAGATTGCATAAGAGTATTCATGCAATATTAACCTTGCATCGAAAGCTACTATTAGGAAATATAGGTAGTGGTGAATCTCTGAAGCAAACGATTTAAGATACCTCAAATGCAAAACCAAAAATATTTCTTATATCTTGACTTCCTAACCCATTCGGCTTTGCAAGTGCAAACATACATACTTTTAGTCCTAGGCGTAAACAAAAATTATATACTCTTTAATCTAAAAAAAACAAAAACAATCTAAGGTATAACAAGCATAAATAAAACAATTAGCAACTAGATAAGAACGCATTATGAAAAAAGCAATAACAACATTAATAATGATAATAAAAGAACCTTAGTGTAAAGAACTAGTTTCTGTGTATATGTTTTAGAGAAAAGAATGCAATCATTATTTATTCAAAGCTGACCTAATTCTAAAAACGTCAAATATGACGTTGAAACAAAGACCATCTATTTCTGATACAGAATACTTGTTCAAATAATATAGCAAACCCAGAAGAAAAAAAAACTAATCATCATATAATTTTGTTTTCCCAATCTCCTAATCTTCTCATAAAATTGGGAAGAATCCAAGAGATTTCACGTACCTAATCTGTATCACCCAAGGCTCAGATTTTTTATCATTCTTTTAATCTCCGTCATCAAAGGCAGACTTAAACCGATTGAAAATGACAAAGGTTCAGATTCCGCTTACTTGTTACTTTGTGCCACGGAAAAACTGTTTATAAATTCATAAAGGAAATATTATTACTTCAATGTAATTCTTTACAAAACTGAATCAAAAGCAAGTCTCTCTCTCTCTCTCTCTCTCTCTCTCTCTCTCTCTCTCTCTCTCTCTCTCTCTCTCCTAGCGTTTTCTAGTTCACTAACGTCTTCACACAACAGAGGATTAACTATTTTGATGAGAGGCGTACTCAATCAGATTCCTTGAGGCAATAAATTTCAAATTATGAGTGTGTTTATTTACACGTATTAGGAGATAAGATGCATGTTTCTTTTTCAAGAATTTCTTACCACAAATACAATAACTTTCTGTATGTTTTAAGTATTCAGCGACAATGACCGTCGTTGCAGTAGCGCCGCCAGCTCTATTTACAAAATCATTCAATCAGTCAATTATTTACTTTCTCCCCCTTTTTATAATGATAATTATGAAGTGAATAGAAAACAAATAAGACAAGCGTTACACATCATTAAAGAAGCGAAGCTACGTAAGTCAGTATATACCTAAATATTCATTTAAAATAAGAAATAATTAAATGAATACAACATAATTTCAAGTTCCTATAAATTCCATTACTCGTTTCCTCACCTGACACGGGAGGGACTGCAGATCGCGTCCCTCGCTTGTAGTGGAATAATAATAATAATGATAATAAAAAATAACAAACATAAATAAAACAAATAAATCAGCTCCCCCTTTGCCGAGATCCAACCAACGTCCAGAAGCAATCACGGCTGGATATTAAAGCGAACTTCAGCAGACTCCATCCGAGACAAATATTTCCGCTAATGTAATTCTTCATTAAGGAACTTAGCGGTATCAACGACGCCAATAATTATACCAATAATAGCACCCATTACGCTCCTAATCCCCGGCCATCTCTCTCTCTCTCTCTCTCTCTCTCTCTCTCTCTCTCTCTCATCTTCATCACGTATTTTTCGTCCGACCGTTTTCATCATCGGTGTTTCCCCCTACGCGAAGCGATAATTGAAACATCAGTATTTTCTTAATATCAATTAACTTGGTCGTACTTCCCCGAGAACTGCATTTACAAGTTTATCAGGATCTCTCTCTCTCTCTCTCTCTCTCTCTCTCTCTCTCTCTCTCTCTCTCTCTCTCTCTCCTGGCAAGTCCCCTCCTTCATGAGGAAGGTGGTCATGAAATTTCTCCAAACGCTCAGGCATTTTTCATTGTTATTTCTTTCTCTAATCTTGCTCTCATCATTCTATCTATATCCGCAATTCCTCCTCTCTCTCTCTCTCTCTCAAAACGCTCTTCTTTTTTAATTTTCCCCCAAAACCTCACACATTATGCATCTCTCTCTCTCTCTCTCTCTCTCTCTCTCTCTCTCTCTCTCTCTCTCTCTCGCAAGTGTTCTGCAATGAATATCCATCAAGCAAGTGTATATATGAAATGGCATTTTGCTAAATAGCATTAACGGACTAAATTAACTCGAGAGAGAGAGAGAGGAGAGAGAGAGAGAGAGGGTGTACATGATGAGATCCGGAGCCATTTCTTTGGACGCAAAGTCTCCTCCTCTGCCGAATTTCTCGGTGGTGTGAGCAATTTCAACGCTAGGGGAAGGTGCAAGGAGGTGAAAATGTGATGAAGATTATTCTCTACCCAGTGTGCTTTAGGCGTCTTTGCAGGCTGCTTTGACGGATTGGGCGTAAAATGATGAATGTATAATAATAGGTACATTTCAATGACATTTACATTTCTATCTGTTTATTTACTTATTCGTCGATTCATTTTAGTTTTATTTTCATTAATCACTTCTTTTTGTATTTCCTCTCGTCTTATGAAATTTCTTTCAAAAGGACACCATATTCTTCAGAATCACGGATTTTAAGCCTTGTTCCATGTGAATAGGGTTAATCTTCTGAATAATAATAATAATAATAATAATAATAATAATAATAATAATAATAATATTATTATTATTATTATTATTAATAATAATAATGTGGGCGCCGTGGAGGAGTGGGTTAGGTCGTCAATAGACTTAAGTCAAGTTAAGAAACAAAATTGGGGCTGGTCAGTCGTTGGATGGGTGACCGCTCTCCTCGGCGTTGATTCCTTGGGAGGGATCTTTACCATAATTTCCTCAGTCTACTCAGCTGTAAATGAGTACCTATCCCTGATGGAGGGTTAGGGTCCAGCTATGGGTTAAATAGCAAAACTCAGCAATGATGGAAAGAAATGAAGGAATAAACGACAACGACGTAAATGGAACCTCTGGCAACAGATGGAGCTTCGTCCGGCAACCAGGTATTCAACCCAATTGTAGGGGAAGACGGGTCAGGTACTTGGAGGTCGTCATCCAGCAACTGATCACCACAACGAAAGTAATCAACAGCCTGAGATTGGAGCTACAGAAGCAAAAAGGAAGAAATGGACAAGAGAAGAAAATAAGGAAATATGGAGATGCTACATCAGAAGCAACCCGACGGAGAGAGGATATAGAAGAAGATTGGTCAACATCTGGAATGAGAGGAATAACACCCCCCAAACAGAGCAGAGGCTGGCAGACCAAGTAAGGAACATAAAGAAAAAGAACTGGCTCTCCCCAACAGAAGAGAAGAACTGGAAAGGGAAATGTCACACGACAACGAATTACCCGAAGACGAACTGAGAGACGATGCACAGAAGACGACAGGGAGGGATGAGGTATCAAACAACGACACACGAAGAAACACCGACGAAGTAACAGAGAGGACGGAATGGGTAGAAAAGATTAGACAATGGATGGAGCCAGATACAGAGAGAACAAAAATCCCCTCCATGAAAAGCCTACAACAACAAGAAATTAAGGAAGGGAGAAAACAAGTGAGCGTCAATGAAATAATGGGCCTAATACACACCACCAGTATCACAGAAACAAATAACTTGACATATGCAGGAGCAAGATTAGTAGCAGAACGATGGGGATTCGAACACCAACACCACCGTCACAACCAACCCAACAGAAACCAAAACAGCAACCTCCTTGGAAAAGGCGCCTGCGGAAAAAACTGAAGAGATGGCAGAAAAAAAAAAAAGGCTAAGAAGCAAGCAAAACAAGGGAGGAACTCAACGAGAAATACAAAGTACAAGAGAGGGGACTAAACAACACAATAGAAGATGTAAAAACAGAGGCTTAAGGCCAAAGCACACAAGATCCAACGGTACATGAACAGGAATAAGGGATACCAACAGAACAAACTATTCGGAACCAACCAGAAAAGACTATACAGCCAACTAAGAGGGGAAGCACAACCACCCAGAAATTCCTGAAGCCGAACCAAGTAAGAGACTCTGGGAAAACATATGGAGCAATCCGGTATCACACAACAAACATGCAACATGGCTCCAGGAAGTCAAGGAAGAAGAAACAGGGAGAAATAAAACAAAGAT
This sequence comes from Macrobrachium nipponense, assembly GCF_015104395.2. Taxonomy (NCBI): domain Eukaryota; kingdom Metazoa; phylum Arthropoda; class Malacostraca; order Decapoda; family Palaemonidae; genus Macrobrachium; species Macrobrachium nipponense. Next base: position 79,351,530 of record NC_061109.1, read on the forward strand.
TCACAGACATCACGACAGACACAGTCAGACACCAAACTAAAGAAAATGCCAAACTGGAAAGCCCCAGGTCCCGATGAAGTCCATGGATTACTGGCTCAAAAGCTTCAAGGCCCTACACCCTAGAATAGCAGAACAACTCCAGCATTGTATCTCAAATCACCAAGCACCCAAATGGATGACCACAGGAAGAACATCCTTAGTACAAAAAGACAAGAGTAAGGGAAATATAGCCAGTAACTACAGGCCTATCACCTGCTACCAATAATGTGGAAGTTACTAACAGGTATCATCAGTGAAAGGCTATACAACTACCTAGAGGAGACAAACACCATCCCCCACCAACAGGAAACTGCAGAAGGAAGTGTAGGGGCACAAAAGACCAGCTCCTGATAGACAAAATGGTAATGAAGAACAGTAGGAGAAGGAAAACCAACCTAAGCATGGCATGGATAGACTATAAGAAAGCCTTCGACATGATACCACACACATGGCTAATAGAATGCCTGAAAATATATGGGGCAGAGGAAAATACCATCAGCTTCCTCCAAAATACAATGCGCAACTGGAATACAATACTTACAAGCTCTGGAATAAGACTAGCAGAGGTTAATATCAGGAGAGGGATCTTCCAGGGCGACTCACTGTCCCCACTACTCTTCGTAGTAGCATGATTCCATGACAAAAGTACTACGGAAGATGGATGCCGGGTACCAACTCAAGAAAAGAGGCAACAGAATCAACCATCTGATGTTCATGGACGACATCAAGCTGTATGGTAAGAGCATCAAGGAAATAGATACCCTAATCCAGACTGTAAGGATTGTATCTGGGGACATCAGGATGGAGTTTGGAATAGAAAAATGCGCCTTAGTCAACATACAAAAAGGCAAAGTAACGAGAACTGAAGGGATAAAGCTACCAGATGGGAGCAACATCAAACACATAGATGAGACAGGATACAAATACCTGGGAATAATGGAAGGAGGAGATATAAAACACCAAGAGATGAAGGACACGATCAGGAAAGAATATATGCAGAGACTCAAGGCGATACTCAAGTCAAAAACTCAACCCGAAACCGGAAATGATATAAAAGCCATAAAACACATGGGGCAGTGCCAGTAATCAGATACAGCGCAGGAATAGTGGAATGGACGAAGGCAGAACTCCGCAGCATAGATCAGAAAACCAGGAAACAAATGACAATACACAAAGCACTACACCCAAGAGCAAATACGGACAGACTATACATAACACGAAAGGAAGGAGGGAAGAGGGGACTACTAAGTATAGAGGACTGCGTCAACATCGAAAACAGAGCACTGGGGCAACTATCTGAAAACCAGTGAAGACGAGTGGCTAAAGATGCATGGGAAGAAGGACTAATAAAAGTAGACGAAGACCCAGAAATATACAGAGACAGGAGAAAGACAGAAAGAACAGAGGACTGGCACAACAAACCAATGCACGGACATACATGAGACAGACTAAAGAAACTAGCCAGCGATGCAATTGGCAATGGCTACAGAGGGGAGAGCTAAAGAAGGAAACTGAAGGAATGATAACAGCGGCACAAGATCAGGCCCTAAGAACCCAGATATGTTCAAAGTATGATAGACGGAAATAACATCTCTCCCATATGTAGGAAGTGCAATACGAAAAATGAAACCATAAACCACATAGCAAGTGAATGCCCGGCACTTGCACAGAACCAGTACAAAAAGAGGCATGATTCAGTGGCCAAAGCCCTCCACTGGAGCCTGTGCAAGAAACATCAGCTACCTTGCAGTAATAAGTGGTACGAGCACCAACCTGAAAGGAGTGATAGAAAACGATCACGCAAAGATTCCTCTGGGACTATCGGTATCAGAACGGATAGGGTGATACGTGGAAACCAGACCAGACGTGACGTTGATTGACAAAGTCAAGAAGAAAGTATCACTCATTGATGTCGCAATACCATTGGACACCAGAGTTGAAGAGAAAGAGAGGGAAAAAATGGATAAGTATCAAGATCTGAAAATAGAAATAAGAAGGATATGGGATATGCCAGTGGAAATCGTACCCATAATCATAGGAGCACTAGGCACGATCCCAAGAAATCCCATGAAAAGAAATCTGGAAAAACTAGAGGCTGAAGTAGCTCCGGGGCCTCATGCAGAAGAGTGTGATCCTAGAAACGGCACACATAGTAAGAAAGTGATGGACTCCTAAGGAGGCAGGATGCAACCGGAACCCCACACTATAATACCACCCAGTCGAATTGGAGGACTGTGATAGAGCAAAAAAAAAAAAAAAAAAAAAAAAAAAAAAAAAAATAATAATAATAATAATAATAATAATATCAGGAATGGACAAATACCCAGTTTGAAGACTGTTCGAAAAGCGCATTCATTAATAAATTTACTGAACGCACTTACTACTTATCAATTCACTATTCTATCATTCTCTCACTGAATATGAGGGAAATATTGTTGAATGTCATCACCTATCAGCTGTATTTTTGCCTGTCTGTCGCTAATTATTATTATTATTATTATTGAAAAAGAAACCCACAAAATCACTTTGTAACTTGTTTACTTGACCCAGGCTGACATCCCAAACATCTCTTGAAAATGGGCCACAGATAGGGCCTGAAAGTACACGAGTGTGGAGTAAAATTAAATGTAAATACTTAGAAGTAAACAAGTTACACAGTGATTTTGTGGGTTTCTTTTTCAATCTTCAGAAGAAAACTGAAAGAAGTTTTTGTTTGGTTCATTACTATATTATTATTATTATTATTATTATTATTATTATTATTATTATTATTACTGTGGTTTTTTGTAAGTTATAAAATAATAAAAAATGAACATCTCTTTAAATATGAATATTCATTCTATTTGTAGTGGTGGTGCTGAAACTTATTATTTGTTGCCCAGATTGCAAATCACACAGATGAATCGGAGGATAGTGATCGCAATAGGAATCATGAAACAATGTTTATAAACCAAATGAACATAACCAAAGGTTCTAAAGTGAGACTTATTCTGAGGAAATGCTACAGTCGAATGATAAATCCCAAAACACAAGAGCTTCCAAAGTCTGGCTGTGAAGCGTACAGACATAACGGGATATAATATCGTGGCGAAATAAGGAAGAAAACGTATAAATCCATGTACGGGCCATTAGCAATGATAGAGAAAAGTGAACGACGCTTTAAATCACGGCAGAATGCTGACGACGACGTTATCAGGGTACGTTCAGGAGGGCAATTGAAGAAACAGAAAACTGTCAACGTAAAAATGTCGACGTCTTAACCTAGGGAGGCGGAGTTTACACAGGGTGTATTCAGGTAGAATACTCAGACCTTTTATCCTCTACTCCTCTCCTTTTCCCTTATCAGAATACTGCAGTGAATATTTGCAAAGATACATCATAAGATTTAGTACAAATCGCACGTATGAAATAATAGTTAAAAGTGCATGTATACGTATGTGAGCTGTTTGTGTGTATGCATAGAAACACATACGCAAACATACACACATATAGATATATATACAAGAATACATACATACGTATGTATGTATGTATTTACATACTGAGAACAGTATAAATTCATCATACGTACCATGTATTCGTGAGACCTGAGTCCACAAACCTACACCGTTCAAGCAGCTATACAGACGAGATACACAGACACAAAACACTATCAATAATTCATTTCATTCCCTCAGGTTATATAACGGAGTTCTTTCGAAAAGTCTCGATCGCGTAGGAGGGGGAAAGGAGAGAGAGAGAGAGAGAGAGAGAGAGAGAGAGAGAGAGAGAGAGAGAGAATTTCCTGTGTCCCTTCTCCCTTTCTGGAATTGACTCGTAAATCTTTACACTTGTCGAATTCTGCTATAAATCCGAGATAGACCGGTAAACTGCATAGCTCGAAAGCAAGGACAAAAAAGAAGGCATAAATAGTATGACGGAGAGAGAGAGAGAGAGAGAGAGAGAGAGAGAGAGAGAGAGAGAGAGCATCTCCATACTATATCTAACAAAAAATACTCAATATCTGACAAAACAAAGTAAAATATACATAATATCTGACAAAACAAAACAAAAAATACATATATAAGCTACATTAACTAAATAGCTCCTAGGTAAACGATCCTAAGACATCTGAAACAGAAAAGAAAAAAAGAAAAACAATAGGAAGGCTGAAAAGCAGCTTAGGAAGAGGGAGGGTGGAGGGATGGAGGAGGGTGAGGGGGAGGAGCCGATCTTACTGCTGCCTAGTTCTAGGATAACACAGCCAAAGAGTTGCCATTTATTTCTTTTATGGAGGCGATTATTTTCCAGCGAGACGTTTACTTAACGTCCATTACGTCTTCGTATTGGAGACTGCGCCCCGATTGTCCCCGTCTATTTATTCGCTTTCACTGTACGTTTACGTTAATGTTCCGTTAGGTACAAAGACAGTCATTTACGGACCCCAACCCCCCTTTTCCTGAAACAAAGCAAGCTTGATAAAACTTTGTTTTTTACGAGGGAAGCTTCTTCAGAATATTATTCCGCCTTCGGAAATTAATTCAAAACATTATTCTACAATATTTACATCTCAATTCTGCGTGGTGTTAAAATGAACTATGCATAAAAAAGTCTCACACAGTTCGTTAGAATACTTTAAAAAGAGAGTTACAAGGAGTTACAAGGATAAGGATGTCTCAAGGACTTTTTAGTCCATCCTAAGAGGAGAGACAACGTGTGCTCACTTATCTGTGGGAGCAGGTTTTACTTTGCATTCACAGTGACCTAATGATTTTGTCTAGCTTTCTTTTCAACAGTTCCACACTGTTGCTGTTTACAACTTATGGTGGCAGTTTATTCCACGTGTCACACATACACACACACACACACACACACACAGAGAGAGAGAGAGAGAGAGAGAGAGAGAGAGAGAGAGTCCCTAAAAGGAGATTCTGCAAATAGTGGGATGTAAAAAACAAAAACCGCTAATTAAGCTCACAACCAACGCATTAGAATCTTCTCTTCTTAAAGATGAAAAAAATCAGTATAATGAATGTTATCCCACGACTGGCATTACTTTATAAAAGCTCTTTTGTGAGGAATGAAGAGTGGCAGTCAATACCATTAATTCAAGGGCACATTTGTTTTAACGTTTTCGATAACTGAACGGCATGGGGTGTAATGAACCAAAATATATTGATGTAAGGCAATAAGATTTTGTTACTTAATAAAATACCTAACAATAGAGTCACCAACAATAACGGTATGTTGGCCAGATATTCTGAATTTAAACTCTGAATATTGTGAAAGCAACATATGTGGGAATAAACAAAGCTTAGTCCATTAAAATAAATTTGAGGTGTAGGATAAATTAGGATGTAACAGTCCATTAAAATAAATTTGAGGAGAATGATAAATTAGGATGTAACAAAATACATGTAAACACTTAAGATTCAGCTAATACGACGATGTATTTTAGAATTATACACCATCATTCTGTCAAACTTGTCTTCAGCTCATTTGTTTTTACCAGTAACATAAACTAATCCTCAACCAATAGCCCGCTAAGAAAAATATTCAAATGCAATATATAAAAAATTCAGAAAATGCTACGAGAAGAAAACACGAACCGTAGAAGGCAATCATGGTTATATTTTGCCCTGACATTTAAAACCCATAAAATAACACTTTTTCACAGGTAATCGTATAAAAACTATATAGACTGATCCTCCAAGTTGAATAATATTTTATAATTTATAAACATGGAATTTCAGTATTTAGGGAAAAAAAGCAAAGCTGGTAGTGTCAGTGAAATGACTTGCCTGGAATATAAAAGTACGATAGACATTAAGCAATCTCTTTTATAACTTAGCCTTCAGCGTAACAGAACCAAGAAATTTTTTTTTACCAGAACCAGTGAAATATAGTAATTTACATTATAATAAGAAAATAAGACTGATACTAATATAATGATATATTTATATAAAAAATAATACGTAAGAAAACTAACAATAGCAAATCTCTATATAATGAAAAGTAAATTCAGTGATACGCATAAAGAAACTGGTATTTATGAAATAGTACAAAAAATTTTGGCAAATAAAAAAAAATGTAACAATAAAAGGTCTCGATAATGATAAGATATATTAAGTGACAAGCTATTCAAATAACACCAGCTATCCCAAGTTCCCCTTCCCCTTTCCTCGAAGTAACAAAAACAACCTATCCTGGATCTAGACTCCAGAAATCCATGGAGAACTAGCAACAGCCACTGACCATGTGATTATGCAACTGGAAGACGTCCCTGTGATTAACTGCTCTCCCTGCATGAAATTAAAACTAATCCCTGGCTTCAGACGTCCCTTCTCTCTCTCTCTCTCTCTCTCTCTCTCTCTCTCTCTATATATATATATATATATATATATATATATATATATATATATATATATATATATATATATATTTATATACGTATATATTCTTATCTGTTCAGAGTGAATCCATTAAGCTCTCACTAGCCATATTCATAGGTTCTGGGAAAAGCCATTAATCTCTCTCTATCTCTCTCTCTATCTGCAACTTCATATCTCTTCTTTTCGTGATCGTAGCAACAGCCAAATTTGCCTTACTGGTTCAGTCAACCATAGGCTCTCGCTCTCTCTCTCTCTCTCTCTCTCTCTCTCTCTCTCTCTCTCTCCAATAGTGAGTGGAGCCATTCATCATATATCCACTCTCTAAATACTGACGCATGTCTGAAGCTTGCCTACACATTAGTGTTAGTATCTGCTTTTCTGTCTGTCTCGCTATTAATGTTCGCTCGCATGGGGCTCGGCCGAGCGTCGCTGACAACCCCCCTACCCCACCCCCAACCGGCCTCAGACTCCTCCTCCCTTGTACTTCGTTACGTAGAGTGGTCTGCTCTCAGAAAGAGATGTCGACGAAATACGGACTACACCACACCGTTTTCTCTCTCTCTCTCTCTCTCTCTCTCTCTCTCTCTCTCTCTCGAGTTTACTTGCATTGTATTTGATTTTAATTTTTCTCCTATCTCTCTTTCTCGTTCTCTCCATCTATAATCGTGCGTATTTCCATTGATATGTCTCTGTTTCTTAAAATTTTTTATCTCTCTCTCTCTCTCTTTGAGTTTACTAGGCATAGTATTTGATTTTAATTTTTCTCCTACCTCTCTTTCTCGTTCTCTCTCCTTCAATAATCGTGCGTATTTCCATTGTTATGTCTCTTGTTTCTTCAAAATTACTCTCTCTCTCTCTCTCTCTCTCTCTCTCTCCTCTCTCTCTCTCTCTCTTCGTCAAAAACTCTGGTTAGTCTCTCATGAAAAGATTTCAAACAAAACAAAGACTACATCGTTCTCTCTCTCTCTCTCTCTCTCTCTCTCTCTCTCTCTCCGACAAGAGCATTTTTCTTCCCGCGCTCAAAGACGCGAGAGCATTTTCTCTCTTCATTTTTTTTTAACCTCTCATCTTTCCATAAACCCCCTATAAAACGTACCATATATCCACCGATTCACCATGGCGGATGTCGGCAGTATCAGATTTATATACGATTTTTCTTTCTTTTTTACAGGAGTCCTAATGTGGTCCTGACGTGGCCATACATCTAGGGGCCCCTTTTCCTCTCGCCCACTTCCTTGCTTTGCTCGTCTAGCCTTCTGAAGCCTGTTCATTTCAAGTCTCTCTCTCTCTCTCTCTCTCTCTCTCTCTCTCTCTCTCTCTCTCTCCCTGTTCATTTGTCGACTATTTGATTTTAATTTCCCTTCCTCTTTCCTTATATTATAATACTCCTTTCCATATCTATGTCTCTGTTCCTTAGTAAACTAAATACTCTCTCTCTCAGTTAGTTCATTTGCAGAGTATCTGATTTTAATTCGTATTCTCTCTCCGATTATCGTACGATTTTCCCTTGTTGTCGCTGATTCTTTCAAAAACAATCTCTCTCTCTCTCTCTCTCTCTCTCTCTCTCTCTCTCTCTCTCTACGGACTCCGGTTATCTATGAGGGCTATTTCCCCTCTTCCAAAATCCACTACGCAAAACATTTATCACTTTTATATCACCGTACAATGTCGTGCATCTTCGTGCCTATCATTCTCGAAGTCTATTTTATCTCTCCCACCGCCTTTCAATCCTCCTGCCCGCTCTCCCACGCCCACCTCGCCCACAACCTCCCTCCCAAACGAACCCTCTTGGCAGACCTCAGAGCGATCATCCTTCTGTAAGTGATTTTTCTCTTCTTCTTCTCCTTCTTCTTCTTCTGTCAGTCATTGGTGAGCAATGCCTTCCAATAGCTCTCGTTCATTCCATGAAATGTGTTTTACTTGTTACGTTCGTGAAACGTCTTGTTCGCCGTCTGTCCAGTAGACATTGTCTTTCCAGTCTCGTTCCTAGCGTCTTTGAATCGGGTCTTTCTTTGGCGAGTCTTTGGGATGCCTTTTTTGGTCTTCTAACGTCTGGTTTGGAAACAAGTTTATCACCGTACGTTTTCCGTAAAAGAAAAAAAAAAGTTCATGAAAGGCGTTTCGTTCTATTTCGACTAAAAGTTAACTCAGTCAAGTTATTAATGTCAGTTAATTTGTCAAACATGTACTGATTCATTTATGAAAAATGATTCTTCTTCGGTATACCTTGAAACAAGGTACATTATTACGTATTACGCAAAATGTGATATATTACATGTATTATGTACTAAATGAAATGTTTGTTATTTCGGAATATTGTACAATGCCTACTTTCTTGTCCACATCATGAAAAGACATTGTTACTATCATATCCGCCATGAAACGTACTTTCGTGAAATAATTCTTTCGAGTTTCGTGAAAATTGTCTATCGTGATACCCTTTTCCTTCAATTCGTGGACATATTTCTTTATTTCGTTTCATGACATGTTTCTTCTCTTTTCCTTTTCGAAAATGGCTGGTTAATTTCCATGCCGCTCATAAAACTGGAATCACTTCCATTTCATGAAATGTCTCACGGTCCAATTCCCCGACTCTTTCAGAAAAAGTTCCTTCGTGAAAAAATATCTATTCCGGTCCATTCCAAGAAATGTGGCTTCCTTCAAAACTACTTTTATAAGTATTCAAAATTCCTTCCAATATAATAACATGCTTTTTTTCACTCTCCCGTATTTCATGCTGATTCCGTAAAATGTCTTTTTTTTTTCTCTCGCTACAATTCCCTCTGGTTCCAATTCATGAAACATGCATTATTCTTGTTCATTGCGTGAAACATGTTTCTTTTTTTCTTCTTTCCTTCTGGCTCCAATTTATGAAACATGCATTATTCTCGTTCATTGCGTGAAACACGTTTCTTTCTTCTTCTTCGTCTTCCCTTGAAAGATGTCATTCTTCTAACCACCTTTATTCTCAGCCACTTCACGAAACGCGTCTTTCCTCGTCTTTTTCACGAAAAGGACCATTTCTCCACCCCCCCCCCCCCGCCAACAACCCCCCTCCTTCACAAATCTCGTCGGCAGTAGCAGGCAGGAGCCCAGTGCAATAACAGAGAAAGCCGCTCCTTGGAGCGCAAGACTCCACTCTCTAATGGAGTCTCTAGTTACTCTGTCCTTACAACAATTTTTTGTTTCTTTTTCTTTACTTCTTGTGAAACACATGAAGTCGTTTAGTAAGAACTACATTACGCGTCTTTGGACAGTTTAAGGATAATATTTATGGGGGTAATTAATTCAAATCTGATAATTGCACTGGAAAAACAAGATACGTCAATATTACACACACACACACACACACACACATACATATATATATATATATATATATATATATATATATATATATAGATATATATATATATATATACACACACACATATATATATATGTATATATAAGGTAGATATATAGATATATATATATATAATATATACACATATATTATATATAAATAAAATATATATATATATATATATATATATATATATATATATATATATTGCACACACATTCACTAAGTCGAAAAAAAAAATTCACATTTCTTCATGCCAAGCTCGCCTCATTTCCTCAAATCTCTCGTAGTTTTTTCCTTAATTCCTCCTTGAACTCTGTATAAGCGTAGCACATTTCCCAGAAAAGCGTTCTGCCATCTGCAATTTGCGACAAATTTCCGCGTCTTGCTCTTTCAGAT
>NC_061109.1:79366684-79394184 GCF_015104395.2 Macrobrachium nipponense
TATTTAACTGATAAATTTGAATCAATAAATATGGAGACAGAGAAGGAAAGCTATATGCATATAGGGGACCTAATAATGAGACAATCACAAATAAGGAAGCAGTTAAAGACCTTGGTGTGATGATGAATAGGAACATGTTATGCAATGATCAAATAGCAATTCTTTTGGCAAATGTAAAGCAAAAATGGGAATGTTGTTACGGCACTTCAAAACAAGAAAAGCTGAACACATGATTATGCTTTATAAAACATATGTTCGTAGTCCACTGAATATTGCAATATGATATGGTTACCCACACTATCAAAAGGATATTGCACAAATAGAGAGTGTACAAAGGTCCTTTACAGCTAGAATAGAAGAAGTTAAGGACCTTGACTACTGGGAAAAGACTACAACATTAAAATTATATAGTCTAGAAAGGAGAAGAGAACGCTACATGATAATTCAGGCATGGAAACGATAGAAGGAATAACAGAAAAATATCATCGGAACTAAAAATATCAGAAAGAGCAAGCAGAGGTAGATTAATAGTGCCCAAAACAATACCAGGAAAAATAAGGAAAGCACACAGGACATTAATCCACTACACACCAGCATCGATTAAGCAGCGTCTATTCAATGCGTTGCCAGCTCATCTGAGGAATATATCAGGAGTGAGCGTAGATGTGTTTAAGAATAAGCTCGACAAATATCTAAACTGCATCCCAGACCATCCAAGATTGGAAGATGACAAAATATACCGGAGATGTACTAGCAACTCTCTGGTAGACATTAGAGGTGCCTCACACTGAGGGACCTGGGGCAACCCGAACGAACTGTAAGGTCTGTAAGGTAAGGTAAGGTAAGGTCTCTCTCTCTCTCTCTCTCTCTCTCCACACACATATACATATACTCTACTATACATACATACATACATACATACATACATATATATATATATATATATATATATATATATATATATGTAGTATGTATGTGTGTATATATATATATATATATATATGATGTATGTATGTATGTATATATATATATATATATATATATATATATATAGATATATCTATATATATATAATATTATATTAATATATATATCTATACAAATAAAAAACACCAGAAGAAACGACTTCACAACAACGAGCAACAAATGAAGCTCGCTTTCAATTGCAACAATGTTGCTGAAAGCAAACACTGTATCACAAATGGAAGCAACGATTCGGTGCCAAGCAATGACTCAACTTCCAGGAACAAGCGGCGGCGACGACTTTGCAATTCCTGGTAATCCATAAGGAATTCCTCCTCCCACTCCTGCTGCTCCTCCTCCTCCCCCTTCTTCCTCCTTCCCTCCCTCACCCCGTTTCGTATACTTCAACATTAGAAAATAACAAAGAGAGAGAGAGAAGAAGAGAGATTAGCGTCCCCGTCTATGCTTCCTTTACGAAAGTACTGGCTGGTTTCCTCATTTAGTAAATTACTCAAACCTAAAAGGGGAAGAATGACATGTTACGATGTCATTGGAGAACAATTACATCTAGAATTCCTAAAAATTATTCCGGAAAAAAACCTGCAGAATCAATCGTGACCAACGATTTCACAAACTCGGTTAATGACCTCAGCTGTGAACAAAAATAAAAAAAAAACATTGCCTTGTTCTCTTTAAATATGTTTGTCAAGAGAGGAAGATTATGAAAGGGCGTATTTTCCTATGTCACAGAAATGACAAATTTCGTTTTAGTGTTTAAATAATCGTAAATGCTTTAGCTGAGCCTTATAAGATTTCAACATAAACCTTTTAACTATCACAAAACCCTGGACTAATCACTGTAGAAATGTCTGTGTGTGCGCACGCGCGTGTGCACATGAACAACTGACTAACGCGTAAGATTTTAACATAAACCTTTTAAATATCACAGACCCCTGGACTAATCACTGTAGAAATGTGTGTGCGTGTAAGTGTGCACATGAATAATTGACTATCGCGTAACATGTAACCTATATGGTATGTGCTGGGAGGATATATATATATATATATATAAGTTATATATATATATATAATATATACATATATATATATATATATATATAAGTATATGATAAGATATATACATATATATATACATATATATATATTATCATATATATATATTAATATATATATATATATATATATATGTATGTATATGTATAACTGAATCACGAAAGGATTATACAGGGCAACACCTGACCACGTTCAGATCTTTTGTAAACAAAAACTTTTTCACAAAACATATTAAACATACATATCAAGAAAATATCTCTAAGGCAACTAATCTGTATTTAAGTCTGTAATTATATTTTTGAGGTCATTCTTAAACATGTTACAAATTCAAGGGTCTAAATGAAACAGGCCACGACTAATATTAAAATTACAATGGGAAGTAAGTTGTATTACGGCAGATTCTAAAAGATTTTGTGATAAGACATCTTTTGACCTTGCAATTACTGAACTGCCAATCCAATTTATCCAGTGGTTGTTTTCACTTAAATGACTGAATATTGCATTAGATGTTTGCCCAGTTTTGACAGAATATTTATGCTGTTTTAATGTTACTTCTAGGCCCTTGCTCGACTGTCAGAGATAAAAGGAGGGCCAGTGCATTCATTGAATTTTCTATACTATGTTGTTGCTTTCCCTGGGACCATTTTTTATTAACATTCCTTTTAGTGTGTTATTAAAGGAAAAAACAAGGTTGACCTTAAAGGCTTTTAACAATTATTTAATGGTTTCAAATCCATTAAAATAAGGCAAATTGGGAATGTTAGAATTTTCTTTCTCCGTGTTACACTATAAAACTTTTTGTGAGCTCAAAGATATCATTACAAACTTAAATACAAATTAGTTGCCTTAGAGATATTTTCTTTGTATATGTATGTTTAATATGTTTTGTGAATAAGTTTTTGTTTACCAAAGATCTGAATGTGGTCAGCTGTCGCCCTGATAATCCTTTTACTGTCTTGTTCCTGTGTCTGAGCAGTTGGACTTAATCTTTTTGTTCTTAAATTGTACCCATGTTTATGCTTGTTTGGAAAAGTTACTCATTCTCCAGGTGTGTCGGATTCTAGGTACTAATCTCCTTATAATCCCTATCTGTCAGTTATAGGACCTTTCCTGTATCCTCAATTTCTCATGTAAATCAGTTTCTCAGATGAGTAAAGGACGTTGAGTCGAAAGATCTTGTAGGAACTCCGTTGTTTATTTTTCCTTCGCGGCTTATACCTTTATATATTATATATATATATATATATATATATATATATATATTATATTATATATATATATATCGTATGTATCGAATGGATTCAAACATATCCTTTCGATGTGTGACTATTCCGATAAAATTCCGGTCACGAGATTATGAATATGCAACGCCATAATGTGTGTCTGCATGCAGTAAAGAGAGCAGAGCATCTGACAACGAATTTCACCGTTTTATTATTTCATCTAATTACAATGCAATTACAAATACCTGAAATTTCAATTTCAAATTCATGTCAGATCACCTGCGATTTAATTAACGGAAGGAACGGTTTTCAATCATTGGGGGGGCGAATTTCGTATGTGTTACGAATGAATTTATATGTGTGGCTTTTTAGGTAACCAAGCTTAATATACAAGCACATACACACACAAACTATTATATGTATGTTTTTTGTGTGCGTGTAGCGTATGTCTGTATGTATGTATGAATGTATGTATATACATATATAGATACATACACATATATATGTGTAGTGTATTTATATTAGACGCGCGTGAACAAAGAAGGACTAATAATCAACTCATAAATAACAGACTAAAGGAAGACGAATTAAATCATTCTGGAGGACAAATCAACCTCAAAGCTCTTGATGGAAATCGGGATAAGACGGATAATATGCTAAATGAATGACGAACACTAAAATAATAAATAACAAGACAACTCACTACGGCGTATATTCCTGCTAAGCCAAGAAAATAACCTCCCTTCTTATTGCCTCTATATACACACTTCAATACGTTGCAAAAACAGATCAGTTTACTGAAATCAATAGTTGTTCATTTATTATTTTATTTACTAATTTGTTAATTTATATTTTAATTTTCAATCACTAATCTCTTTCAGTATTTCCCATTACCTTCCGTTACTTCTTCCCAATGAACACCGTATTATTTGGAAGCTTGAATTTCAAGTGAACAGCCCCTGTGGGCGTGTCCCATAGGAATATGGTTCATTTTGTGAATAATAAGAAAAATAAAGAAATGCTCTAAAGTTAGTGTTGTTCTGTTTCCAACATCGATGTCGCCTTGGAAAAAATATATATAACGAAAATTAAAAATGGAAATTTCTATAAAAGAAAAACAGTCCATAAAAATCGACATTTCTATATAAAAAGAGATAAACAGTCCATAAAAATCTAAATTTCAATATAAAAAGAGAAAAGTCCATAAAATCTAAATTCCTTTATAAAAAGAGAAAAACAAAGTCCATAAAAATCTAAAACTCTATATAAAAAGAGAAAAAGTCCATAAAATCTAAATTCCTATATAAAAAGTTAAAAACAAAGTCCATAAAAATCGAAATTCTATATTAGAAGAGAAAAACAGAGTCCATACAAATCGAAAATTCTATATAAAAAGAGAAAAATAGAGTCCATTAAAATCCAAATTTCTATATAAAAAGAGAAAAACAGAGTCCATAATATAAAAGGACAATAGACAGCAGTATACGGATAAACAAACTGTCCACCTTGAAACCAAACAAGCCATTCAAAAAGGACTTCGAGCCATCAAAAAATAGTTACTGTCTGTCAATTTTCAAAGGATGACAACCACAGACGCCACTCAAACATTAACTATATTTTACAATAGAAATTATCACTGAAAAATTGTAATACAAATGAGCAATCAGAATTAATATCCGTAATTATTTCTGCCTTGGAACCGACTGCCTTAAAAAAAAAATAATAGAATATCAGATTTGGATATTTTCATTATTTGCAGTTTCTTTTACTCTCAACAAAATACTTCATAGGTTCTCTCTCTCTCTCTCTCTCTTCTCTCTCTCTCTCTCTCTCTCTCTCTCTCTCTCTCAAAGTAAATAAATATAAATATAGATATAATATATTATATATAGATATATATATATTATATATATATATATTATATAAACATATATATGTATATATACACATACATATTATATAAATATACACACATATATGTATGTATGTATTCAGGTGTGCTTGTGAATTGCCAAAGACATTACCGCCAAACTTACGAAAAAAAAAACAGAAAAAAAAAAAAAATCCTCACGAATGAGCAGCTCCAAAGAGCGCGGATGTCTCCGCTCTGGTATCAGACCAGCTTAATCTGATCAGCAGGCGGCTTATCAGAATCTTATTTCCTCTAATCAAGAGAAACTGAGGCAGCGGGATAACTTTTCTCCGGCTACTGAGAGAAACATCTTCCAAATGGAACCAGATGAGGAGAGAAGGCTCGGCTCTTCGATGATAATAATAATAATAAATAATCATAAATTCCGTCATTTTCATCAATAACAACAGTGCTGTAAACATCATCATCAATATTAATTCTTTTAAAATTATCATTTTCATAAACATTAACAATACTGTAATCATTAGTACCACTGTTATCAATAACATTATCATCAATAATTATAAAGACATCATCATCATTAACAACAATGTAGTTAATAATAATGCAATCATCATCATCATCATCATTACCATCATTATCATCAATAACGACATAAATACTAATTATATAAAAAAGGAACATCATCATCATCATAAAAAAACACTATGACATAGAACAAAAATCAATTATTATTATATAAAGCACCATAATGAGATAGTTCATCACTGGACGAGTGGTTTATGTACTCGTCTATCAATCTAGTAGTCCGAGTTCGCTCCCCGCTGCTGCCAGTACGGAACCAAGTTCGGATTCCACAATTGGTTCCTAGCCACGTAAAAAAAAAAAAATAAAAAAAAAAAAAAAAAAAAAAAAAAAAAAAAAAAAAAAAAAAAAAAAAAAAAAAAAAAAAAAACTGAACCTTCGGCGGGCAGCTCTATGGTCTGGTTAAACTATGATAAACTCTAACCATAATGAGCCTGTATAAAACAATAACTAAAAGTTCATCATGAGATTGTTAAGTCAAAACAATAGAAAAATAGAAACGTTGGAAAAGCATTAAACAATTCACTAAATAAAGTAAATGGATAAAAAATAGAAAACAAACCTAAAATGCCAAACTACGAGATGACCTAATTAAAAACCTCCATTAACGAGGCACTTGATCGAGGACGGCTATATAATGGGAAATAATCCCTAATGAAAATTATACATACGCAAAAACAAAAAGTAAATTTTCCTTTTTTTTACTAAAACTTCAATTCTGGGTCTCGCAAACAAATCGCACTTAATCACATGGAATGAAAATATAAATTCAAATGTCCATCACTTCACTTTTTCAATTACCAATTACCCAATAAAGTCCAATTTTCATGACTGATAAAAAATTTAGATATATATATACACTATATATTGATATAACGCAGAAACTGTAACTTTGTAACTTCGTGAATTTCTGGCGAATAAAAATAGATGTTTCGTGTAAAAACATCAGAATTCTCGGAATGGTCGATATCCGTAAGTATAATGCAATCTTCTGAATGTCAAATATATTTAAATGATGTTCCTTTTTCACCTTTTCACTGACATACAGTCAAAATACAACATTTATTCACAAATCTGTATACACACTTTAGTGCAATACTCTGCACTGCACAATGAAAGAGAGAGAGAGAGAGAGAGAGAAGAGAGAGAGAGAGAGAGATGAGAGAGAGAAAGAGAGAGACACGAGAGAGAGAGGAGAGAGAAGAGAGAAGAGAGGATTTGAGTAGGATAGATCTTGAAAATGAAAAAAATTATAAAGGCTTAGCACATCAATGTTCCTCTACAGGTATTAATGCAGATATGAATTGAACATCTGTTTTTTTCTATTATTAAGAGGAAAAATTATGTTCTAGGTAGATTAGGTATCACTTCTACTTATGACCCCACAACCCCCAGCCCCCAATCCTTCATGAGCTGTAGGCTACTTCTGTAAACTGCACTTGCGAATTCTGGATGACTTTTAGTGTATTGCACTAAAGTCATCCAGGGTCACTCTCCCCCAGCAGATATTACGTGGAAGGTGTGATTTCGAAGCGCCTGCTGCACATAATGCAGAGAGAGAGAGAGAGAGAGAGAGAGAGAGAAAATCATGTCTTATGAATAGTTTCACCCCTGTGAGTCGGGATTATCTCGTCGAGGTTATATCCTGTTATCATGGTATAAATTTTGATAGAGTTCAGTAGACAAGTCTATTGTTTTTTTCCTCTCTCTCTCTCTCTCTGCTAACTGCAACCCTACTAACTATCAACTAAGTACATAATTCGCTGGTTTGGTTAACAGAGGCACAAATGGTTTTAAAAGAACGCTTTCATACCTTCCTTCTCCGTCCAGCTCGGAATTCAGACGCTAGGAGAGAGAGAGAGAGAGAGAGAGAGAGAGAGAGAGAGAGAGAGAGAGAGAGAGAGAGAGAGAGAGACTAAATGCGCGAGGCACAGATCAAACAACTACGTAAAACTGTAACGAATTACATTCACTTCATTCTCTAAAGGAAAAACAACACTGGATCGGAATCCCACACGGCCAGGAATGAAGCCGCGACTCCGGATTCTCGTGAAATCAAAACATCAATTTCAACGCAGCAATCTCATCACAAATGGCTCAGGAAACAAAGATAAGATCATAAAATAGATCTCTATCTATCGTGTAAGACTATCAGTACACTACTGTACTCTTACTTTAAAAAAAAGAAAAAATGGTAATCTACGAGAGGGTAGTGTCGGAGAGTCCCGACTTCAGGATCCCCGGACAAAAGTACCGTCATTCAGTGGCGAGAGGAAACGCCCGGGTTGGACTATAGCAAAACCGCACACACACACAAATAAATAAATAAATAACAATATTAATATACACTGCAGGTTCTAGGCCAGAAAAAATTATTTCTAGCCCCTAGCTATAAAACAAACAGGGCTTAATATTAAGATTTCCAACAAACTTTAGCAGTCTGGAGCAAGAGGCAAGAGTAATATGGATATATAGATATATATATATATATTATATCTATATATATATATATACACACACACACACACACACACACACACACGCACGCACGCGCACACACACACACACACACACACACACACATATATTAATATTTACCTATATATATAATATATATATTAAATATATTCAATAATAGATTAATTTAGAAATCTGAAACAAGAAAGTATCCAAATCTTGTGTTTTTAATTTCTTATTTAATGCATTAAAATTCAGAATTAGTCATAGCGGAGGCTCCATCCAAAGTATTACGTTATGATATTTATCACTTTCTGAAGTAATACAAAAAATTTTTAAAAGGTGTGAGTAAAGAATTAATAATTTTCACTAAGAAGTCTAAATCAAATTTGAAATACAATTCTAGTTCAACTTGGTTTTCTCTTGTAACAATAGAAAGTTATTTAAAACACTTTAAAACAATTGTAAAATGTAAATCATACACACTAAACATTAACAATTTAATTAAGGTAGATAACAAGTTTCATAAAATTTTAAATGCAATCTAAAACTCACAATGCATAAACGCACGTTAACATTTATGTTTTGCAAAAAAATAAAAGCAAACAATATTCGCTGAATTAATTGCAGTAAAGAGCAAAAGAAAGTAAAATGCACAATGAAAACCCAAAAATCCACTGTAAAATGAAAAAGACAAATGTAAAAAGAGAGAAGAAGCGAGCAACCAATTGGAAAAAGCTGACAGGAAAAGTTTCAAGGTAGACCGAAAAAAAACGAAAAAAAAAAAAAAAAAAAACGAGGGAAACAGAAGTTTTCTTTAGGTAATAAGATTGGAAATATCCACAGGCTCCTAGCTTCCCATACCCAATAGCTCCCCTTCCCCTCCCCTCACCTCCCCCAACCCAAAGCCCTTTACAGAATCCTTGCCACCACCCCATCTCAGAAAGAAAAAGACAAAAAGAAAACTTGTGCAAAGTTAGTTAAGAAGTTGTGCTGTAACTTCAAAAATTAGCGTAAGAACGGCCGAAGTAGAGGTGCAATGTTCACGCTACTTACTCCGTCGGAGGATGGGTGTGCGGGCGGAGAAGAGAGAGAGAGAGAGAGAGAGAGAGAGAGAGAAGATGGATCCGAAACTGGAATAAGAAACTTTTTCCGAAAGAAATCAGAGGAACCTTCTAATTTTCTCTGTCCCGTAATTCGTCCTTATGTGCAGACCCCCAAAGAGAGAGGAACCTTTCGAATTCTTTTGCAGTCAAGAAAAATATCTTTATTTGATAAGATGATGAAGATAACATATTGAGTTCATACTGTCATCGGGTCCTACTGAAAATCAAAGCAACAACAAATAGTAAATTCAGTTTAAGGCGTGGCTACACAGGATCAGGAAATTAAAAATTGCCGAATTTTCAAAGAGAAGACCTCAGCGCTAATACAGACCGGGTAACAGCAACAAAAATGATAAAACAAATAAGTTAAGAAAAAAGAAATGGGAATCTTATAAAAACTTTTTTTTTCAGATTCTTAGACACGTAGGTATCATAACTTTATTTCTCAATATAAAACAAACAGCAGGGCTACAAGGACATCTCCCAAAAAATGTCCGAGGTATGGTCGCCGACAGTTATATTTAACGGTTTCAAGGAAATATGATTTTAAAGGAACCTTTAGAAAGGTCACTGTCTTTTGGGATTCCTATGGAGGCAAACAACCAATTTGAGAATGACTTAGAATATCTCGTGGCAAGAGACTAATCACCAGGAAATTGGGATTAGATTATGAGACGCCACATCCGAAGGTAGAAAATCCATTCCTTACAAGGGCAAGGTGAACAATATTAAATCATTCAAGCACCATTTTTATGAGAATCCACTGATATTTTAAAAATGTGAATAATGCGTTCGATAACAAATGAATTATTTAACGAGAAAAAAATCCACAAGTGCACAAAAAAGGTAACCCATATAATTCGAAGTGTAACGTGAACGCTCACAGTTGCGCTATGAGGGCAAATGGAATCCACGAAAACTAAGCAATAAGTGTCAGTATGGAATCTGCTGACTAAAAGAGCTTCCCCCATACAAGATCCGAAAGCTTCATCTAAACATTTTCCTGCCTAGTATAATAAGATTTCGGGTATTTCGATCAATGCGCAAATGTCGGTCTCGAGAGCAAGTCCTTCCACTCGAAGTGGGATGAAAGATGTATGGTACAGGTGATACTGCACTTTCAAGCAGACGACATAAAATAGTCCTAAAGAGTCATCAAACACTCATTACTATACTGAAATCATCACAGCTCAGTATTATGGAAATCAGTAATTAACAGCACTACCATCGACATTACCTGAGTACTGGTACAAGTATAGTTCCACAAAGGCTAATAGCAGCAATCTTTGATGAGTATTTCTCCCACTCTCTCTCAACAGCCAGTATCTACTTAAAAAAAAAAAAAAAAAAAAAAAAAAAAAAAAAAAAAAAAAAAAAAAAAAAAAAAAAAAAAAAAAAAAAAAAAAAAAAAAAAAAAAAAAAAAAAAAAAAAAAAAAAAACTGAGTCTTCCAAAACTTCGCGTGTCTCCCTTTCTAAAAAAAAAAGGTAGCGAGGACCCCCTTCCATTCCCCTCACTTCTACCCTTTGATTCCCCTTCCCTTCCCTTCAACCTTCAACCTTCCTTCCATCCAATTCTATTCTCTTCGACTGCAACCTCCGCGATGCGAGTTGCCTCCTGCTAATGTGAGCGTTGGAAGTATCAAAGTATTTAAGCATCTAAGTATATAAGTACGAATATCCTGCTGCTGGCGGTCTGATGGCAAGGGGTCATCATCCATTGCACTTGTCACTACAAATGCCCTTCATCTGGGCGCATGAACCGCGCGCACGAGCGTCCGAACGAGCCCAGCGAGCTTGCGCGCGCGCGAGAGAGAGAGAGAGAGAGAGAGAGAGAGAGAGAGAGAATGATAAACATTACGAGAAATGAAAAAAATTAAAGAATCACTTCTGATCCAACGAAGACCTCGACTCTCTCTCTCTCTCTCTCTCTCTCTCTCTCTCTCTCTCTCTCTCTCAGCAGCTGTTGCCAGCCTTCTCATAAATAGTAGTAGCATCTGCCATAGCAACAAATGGATGTTAGGAGCAATTGTTGAAATCTGCATAGACTGGGGCTGACAGCATCCTGCAATAAAAGTGACTCTCGCGCGATTAGCGCAGAAGGACCTTCGCCATAGAGAAATGAATAAAACAACGAAAGAAGGAAAGGTAGAAATCGTACAAAGAAACAAAGACGCATAAAAGAAGCGGGTATTCAATGTTTCATATGTAAATGTTTATTTTTGTTTTATTTTAAACGAAAATATTTATTTTCGCTTGAAGTAAAGGACCAACGAAAAAAATATTTTTCTTCCCTACGTCTTCTTCTTCTTCAAAATGTTCTAAAAAAAAAAAAAAAAAAAAAGGGGGGGGGGGTGCATGACCTCCGAAAGCGCCAAAACCACAAGCGACAAAAGCACACTCGCTATTTTCAACAGCACAAAGAAAAACGTTGTCTTTCAACAGTTTATAAGAAGACAGGGGCACAACAAGAAAGTGCGCGCCAATTTCTTTTGTATCTGAAAGGATTTTCTCTACAAATTCTCTTGGTGACATCCAAAAGGCCCCTTGGAAACCGCGCAAGTACTCGACACATGGAAGGAACTGCTGGAACGTTTAACAAAAAGTGGGAGAGGAAGAGAGAGAGAGAGAGGGAGAGAGAGAGAAGAGCTGATGAGCGAGAGCCGGGGGGGGGGGGGGGGGGGTGGGGGGGGGGGGGGGGGGGGCGGCGCGCGCGCGCGCGCTTAATACCGTCCGAAAACAAAAAACATACAATCTGTAGTAGTATAATACAAAATGTTACAATTTGTATTTGTATCTACATATGTCTGACGGTTTTAGTTTTCCTCTCTTTATCACAGTGAATATTTTGTCTTCGACCAGCAGCTACACACACATGACATACAGCACACACACTATATATATATATATATATATATATATATAGATATATATAGATATATATATATATATATATACACTAGACATTGTACACTACATACAATATTCTATATATCCAGAAGCGCCGAAACGTGTGAACAACAGCTCTTCAACAGACACTTGAAAAAATTGAAAGCCTCGTAACTCCAGAAGTACTGATGATGTCGCATATTTCAACAAATGAAAACAAATATAACACAGCATATTCACCTCAAATGATTACATAAGAACGACTTAAATGATATTCTCTCTCTCTCTCTCTCTCTCTCTCTCTCTCTCTCTCTCTCTCTCTCAAGCAGCGCAGCATTAACGAGATCTGTTACGAAGCTTCCGACCTTAAAACGCGCATAAACACTCGGTTAAGGCCACCCGGTTAAGGATGAAGTATTGCCGTCACCAGCTGGTGCAGCAGCCAAAGTACTCCGCACTCTCTACAAATCACCATTAACGGCACAATTTCACAATGACCATGATGATGATGATGATGATATATTACACAGTTGCACACAGGTGCTGTTAATAATAATAATAATAATAATAATAATAATAATAATATAATAATAATAATAATAATAATAATAAATATTTTATTATTATTAGTTATTATTACTATTATTATTATTATTATTATGCGACGAGACTCAGTTTTTTTAAGTTTTTGTTGAAGAGCTGTCACTTCCGTATTTATAGAATATATATACAGTACAGCGAGTGTCTGTATATATATATATATATATATATATATATATACTATATATATTTGTATATATATATATATATATATGATGATATATATTATATAATATATATATTATATGTGTGTGTGTAGTGCTGGAGCATAATAATAATAATAATAATAATAATATATAATAATTATAATATACGCTTGATTGGACGATCAAGCGTTATGGTAAGATCAAGGAAATAGAGCCCTAATCCAGACTCGGATTGTATCGGGGACATCAGGATGGAGTTGGGAATGAAGTAGTCATACAAAAAGGCAAAGTAACGAGACTGAAGGGATAAGCTACCAGATGGGACAACATCAAACACCTAGATGATTTACAGGATACAAATACCGGGAATAATGGAAGGAGGGGGATATAAAAACAAGAGAGAGGGGACACGATCAGGAAAGAATACTGCGAGACTCAAGGCGTACTCAAGTCAAAAAACAATGGAGGAAAATGATAAAAGCCTAAAACACATGGGCAGGCCGTAATAGATACAGCGCAGGATAGTGGAATGGACGAAGGCGGTATCCGCGCATAGATCAGAAAACCAGGAAACATACAATACACAAAGCACTACACCCAAGAGCATACGGGACAGACTACTTAACACGAAAGGAAGGAGGGAGAGGATACAGTATAGAGGACTGCGTCAACATCCCGAGAGCGAGCACTGGGGCATATCTGAAAACAGTGAAGACGAGTGGGCTAGTGCATGGGAAGAAGGACTAATAAAAGTAGACGAAGACCCGAAATTATCAGAGACAGGAGAATGAGACAGAACAGAGGACTGGACAAACAACCAACAGGACAATACATGAGACAGACTAAAGAATAGCCATCGAGACAAGCAATGGCTACAGAGGGGAGACTAAAGAAGAAACGAAGGAATGAACACGGCACAAGATAAGGCCCTAACACATATATGTTCAAAGAACGAATAGATGGAATAATAATCTCTCCCAATGTAGGAAGTGCAATACGAAAAATGAAACCCTAAACACATACAAGCAATGCCCGGCACTTGACAGAACCAGTACAGGCATTGATTCAGTGGCAGCCCTCCACTGGAGCCTGTGAAGAAACTCAGCTACCTTGCATAATTAAGTGGTACTTAGCCCAACCTGAGGGAGTGATAGAAAACGATCAGGCAAAGATCCTCTGGGGACTATTGATATTATTTTAACGGATAGGGTGTACTTGCAAATAGACCAGACGTTGACGTTGATTGACAAAGTCAAGAAGAAAGTATCACTCTGATGTCGCAATAACCTGGACACCAGTGAGAGACAGAGAGGAAAAAATGGATAATATCAAGATCTGAAAAATAGAAATAAGGATATGGGATATGCCATGGAAATCGTACCCATAATCATAGGAGCACTAGGCACGATCCCAAGATCCCTGAAAAGGATCTAGAAAAACTAGAGGCTGAAGTAGCTCCCAGGACTCGCAGAAGATGTGATCCTAGAAACGCACCCATAGTAAAGAAAAGATGGACTCCTAAGGGAGCAGGATGCAACCCGAACCCCACATAAATACCACCAGTCGTTGGAGGACTGTGATTGAGCAAAAAAAAAAAAAAAAAAAAAAAAAAAAAAAAAAATTATTATTATTATTATTATTATTATTATATTATTATTATTATTATTATTGTTATTATAATTTTCCTATTATTATTAATTGAGACGAATTTTCTCAATGTCGAGACTGGAATATGATTAAAGGTCCACAATGATACTCATTCACGGATTGTAATATTTTATAATAGCGCTCCAGCAGCTTTCGAACCCTGTGCTGGGTTCATATTCAGTCTAGTTAAAAACTTCTGCACAAAAAGTGAATAAGTGAACTCTGTTTTGAGGGCTGAACAAAGTTGAACTTGCCAATAACATTTTACCTATTACAATGAAATTCCCCGCAGACAGAGAAATGGACTCAAAATTACCGTTCTTAAATGTTTTAGTATTTAGAGATTCGAGCAAACAAAATTTTAAATTTTCAGCATATCGGAAGACGACTGACAAGTAACGTTATATATATATTATTTCTTTCACAATAACAATGTTAAAAGCAACGTTGTAATGCATTTTGCAATGCATTACATTATCTAGATGATGAACTGCAACACATGAAAGCAACATTGAGAGCCCTAAGATACCCCATCCATTTTAATAGAAAGAGCAATTTCACGAGCTTGTAGTTCCTATTTCTGCCCCGAGGACAGCCATTGAGAAAAACAGAACGGATACTTAACTTAACCATTTAATCCCAATATGGATAACATCTACAGAATCGTAAATAACAGTTAGAATGCTAAAATTGCCTTTCAATATAACAATACCATATAAAATAGCTTAATAAGAACACTAATTATTTCAATAATCCTACAGTCCCAGGTGTATATGAAATACCATGCAGAGATTGATTCTAAGAGAAATATTTTGGTGTAAGTGGGAAGGGATTTAAGACACGTCTAGGGGAGCATAAACGGGTCTCCTTATTGCACGCACAAAATAGTGCCACAGTAACGCACGCATCTGATAACGACCATAGACCACACTGGAGTGGAGCAAATGTTATCTATAAATTTGTAGAAACAAGATAGTACGTTTGTGACAAACAATGCCCGCATCGACCTGGCACAGCCCCGTCGACTTTGACCTCTAAGCATGACCCTGGTCATTGACTTCACCTTCCCGTTTGTGACGCCAGTTTTTGTAAACATAAATCGATTAATCAATCACCTTGGCATATTGGCTTCACTAGTGGAGGAGGATGCAAGCCATTTATGAAGTATCAATCGCGTAAATTGTAAGAATTATAGCCAAAGTTAAATTTCTATCTCACTCTAGGCCTAGTATTAGATCCAACGAATGAAAAGTTGAATCGATATTGCTCTCACGTCCTTTCCTTCACAGAAATCAAATATGGTACTCTGGTAAACTTTTAACCCTCCAGCAGACGGTCAGGTATGTAAATATAGAATATAGTACTTAGGCCTATGGCCGAGCGCTGGGAAATATGAGGTCAATCAGCACTGAAGGATAACTGACAATGGGAAGGTCTGACGGGTGAAACAGAAGGAAAACCTCAGAGCTGTTGCTCTCTCAGACAGTGTGGAAAGTCAGACTGAAGGGAGAAAATATAATCGGAGGTGCAGTAAAAGAATAAATAAAAAAAAGGTTGTAGCTTGGGGCCGGAAGGACGCTACAAAGACGCTCAAGTAATGATTACAGTGCACCACATGGTACTATCCATTACGGGACAGGTATATAAGAATGAAAATTTGACCTTCGGCAGACGGACAGGTAAATAGAGCTGAACAGATCGACAGACACAAACAGATAATCACTAAATGCCAGGACGGCCAAACCACGAGCCTAAATCGTAACTTTAATGAAATATCGCCTAATGAATATCAGCCTAATAAAATAAAATAGAAAACAAAAATACGGCTCCTGAATTACAATATAACTTTTCTAATAATACTTCATAAATTCCCTGCAGGAATCACTGATTGGTTTCACGTTTAATTGTCGACACCCTGTCAATATTCAACGATTTAATGCATATGTGAAATACTTTTATTTTTTCACATCAAAATAAAATTAATGTTCATTTCATTTTAGCTGTACATGTTGGGATGCCGTCAAAATGTTAATAGTCAACGATGCCCTTCCTAAAGAAATTGATCTAATTTTCCTTGAGAAAAAAAAAACATAAATACATACATACATACACAGATATATATTACTTTAATATATATATTTTAAAGTTGTGACACCATTTCCATATGGTGACCTTAAATTTGAATCGTTTTTGAAAATTTACATATTGTCCTGAAGTAAAGTATATATATATATATATATATATATATATATATATATATATATAATATATATATATAATATATATATATATATATATTATATATACATAACTTTACTAGTGACCTTAAATTTGATTCGTTTTTGAAAATTTATATGATTGTCCTGAAGTAAATATATATATATATATATATATATATATATATATATAATATATATATTATATATATATATATATATATATATATAAAAACTTTACTTCAGGACAAAATATAAATTTTCAAAAACGATTCAAATTTAAGGTCACCGTGTGAAAATGGCGCCACAACCTCAGAGGTCAACGAGGCCGTCCTTAACGAAATACCATTCATTCTCCCCCCTCCCCCACCCAACCCCCTTTACATGCCACAATCTCCCAAGCTTTCTCCGCAGGGAATGAGGCCGAAAACGACATCCGGGAGACAAAAACGCAATTAAAGGTTTGCTTAATTGAGGAAAAAAGGAGAAAAAGAGAGAAGAAAAACGATAAAAGCCTTTCAAAAAGTTTAATGAAAATTGGTCTAACGAACAGAACACGCACACACACACCTCTTTTACGAAATACCTGGTAGCAAACCTCTACAAGGGAAGGGAAGGGGCGGGGGTTGCAGAGGGGAGAGGGAGGATGAAGAGTGGAGGAGGGGGAAAGAAGACGGGTTGATAGAAACCCAAGTAGGAATTTCAATTTTTTTCCTACTTAAAAAAAAAAGTTCGGAAAACTTCTAACAAGGTCAGGGGGAATTTTATAGCCACTAACAAGGAATTTTCTGTTCGCTTTTCAAGGCAATGTTTGCAACTGAGCAAAACTCTTGGAAGGCAAATGCTTCCACGCAGAATAATACCCTTTATGGCTTTAAAACAATACGTAGAAGCGAAAGAGACTTTTCTTTTATTTCCCCACAGAACTTAAACGAACAGGGGGTTCACGCCCCACAAGTTGCCTTTAAATAAACTATAATAAATCCTCAGTCCTAACCCTTGTAACAAACTTCGTCGGCTTTAAAAAGCAAAAGGGATGGAGTATCTCTCCAATTACAGTATTTCTAAGTCACTTATTTCTAAAAAGCTTCCTGTCACCTTAATTTTCAGATATTTTCATGGCCTTTTTTAAATATATAAACCTAAAAATACTAAAATGTTGAAACACTTTAAGTCCTGAGTGTTATAACAACTGGGCAGTGAAACTGAATATAATTTCTTTTTTTTACAAAAGACTTCTGAAGTTTTAAAGTTCACACAGTTTAGAAATGCCTGATATTTCAAAGACATTTTCAAAATCGATCCTTATGTATAAGTAACTTCCAAGCACCAGAATCTTTCATGAATTGCACTGTAACAGTGTTGGAATGGCATTTCAGGGTGAAATGCTACTTCGTCTCAGTTGGTTTGCTGAGTCCAAACGTCCACACCAAGTATCTTATACCCTTCTACACTTAAGGGTCGCCATTTGACAAGAAACCGTAGATGGCACAAGGCCTGTTTTGTCGTTTTTGTTTATGTATCTGTATATTTATTTACTATTTGACAAATATATATATATATATATATATATATATATTAATATATATATATATATATATAACACATACATATATATATATAATATATAATATAATATATATAAATAAATATATAATATATATATATATATATATATATATATATATATATATATATATATATATATATTATATATCATATGATTTGGTGATAGCTTTATATTTTATGAAAGTTTGTTACGCTAGATAACAGGATTTCTAAGTTGTTTCATGACTGTTTGTAAAATAATAATAATAATAATAATAATAATAATAATAATAATAATAATAATAATAATAATAATAATAATAATAATAATAATAATAAAATAATAATGCCTTGCCCCGTGTTTTTAAGGCAAACTCGAAAGAGTGTATTTTTTCCGGCACCCAAATTGGTGACCAATTTCCGATCATTACCGAGGAACTTTCAGCAAAACAACGCTGTTTTTTTTTTATTGTTAGATCAAGTGGTATAAGCATAATTCTTATATACTTCCTACAACTAAACGTATAACACATCCGCAAAAAAAAAAAAATGTTTACGTTTCTCAAAATATTCCAAGTGGTATGTATAATACATGTTTTCAAAACGCAACAGGCAAGGTAGGTGCGTCAGAATTCGTTGGTATAATACTAACATCTTGAATAAATACTGACTCGCACAATCACTTTTCGCAATCATATACAACGACATGGAATAAAAGAAATCATACACTAAAGCACGTATATCAGCTGTAAGAATAATCCAATCATTGCCATTAAACAAAATAAATTATCCTGAGAGAGAGAGAGAGAGAGAGAGAGAGAGAGAGAGAGAGAGAGACAGTGAATACGGTATACACCACGGGCACTTGGTTGGGTCATGCAAAGGCCATTTAAGGCCTCAAGTGAGCATACCAAATATGACAGTCTCTCTCCCGACCTCCTAACAACCTCGAGACAAACCCCACCACCACCCCTCTCACCAAACCATTAACCCCCTCCCACTACCTTCTTCCCCTCTCTATTTTTACAGATACTGCACAGCAACACAGATATCCTTGAAAGACTTCTTATCTTGAGAGAGAGAGAGAGAGAGAGAGAGAGAGAGAACTCATGACTCGATCCCTGTCATTTTATATTTTTTTCTTGTAACCGATTTTGAACCAACTCTTTAAAAAACTATTACAATAATAAAAATAATAATAATAATAATGTTTTGTTTAAAAACAATGGCATATATCAAAGAAGGTCTGCTCCCTGCACATATAATAATAATAATAATAATAATAATAATAATAATAATAATAATAATAATAATAATAATAACCTGATACCCAAATACCCCGTCGACTTAGTCATGATGTAAAAAAAATCCCACAGTGACCTCTTGACCCATCATCTTTGCACTACCACTTCAGCAATCCCTCTCAACCCTCTTTGCCCACTCACACCTGACCCCCACCTCAACCTCTGGCCTTGGCTGACGGACTTCCATCTCTTGTCTTGATCTTTAGTGATGCTTGTTCGTTCCTCCTTGATTTTTTCTTCGGTAAAATGTAAAAATTAAATAAAAATATTGTCAAATTTCATGACACAAAAGATATCGTATTTGCAAGCAAGTATTGGTTTTTACATGGTGTACGAACTATTATAAAAACCTCTGCAGAGAGAGAGAGAGAGAGAGAGAGAGAGAGAGAGAGAGAGAGAGAGAGATCTTATCCTATCCGGTTTGAGCCGATCACAAGATAATCTGACTTCAGTGTCATTAAGTTCGATCATAAATCAACAGATAGCATCTCTCTCTCTCTCTCTCTCTCTCTCTCTCTCTCTCTCTCTCTCTCTCTCTTTTCTGCATATTAGCATTTTCATTTCGAACGTGTGTTACGAGATATTATTGTAAGATACTTATGATTGAATTATTGTCATATTTTCTATTTTCAGCTTAAAGAAATGCTTGGGGACAGAAAACGAAAGGTATTACCTTAAGTCACTAATGAATGTTTGAAATCAAACACTACGTATAAACAAAGAGCGGATTATCTGAAAATCAGTCCCATGTGAGACCTGTTTTGAGTTATGACTCACCCAAGAGAGACAAAATCAAATTACTCTTGCCAGTACTTACTCGCTCCTAAAAGTGCTTTTCCTATTTTAACTTTATCTACCGTGGGCACTTCGAACTGAATCGCTTTTACCTAAAATGGGGTTTTGCCAAAACCCAGACAATACACACCCGATCCCCCCCCACATTGCTGTGCTTTTCCTTGGAGGTTTTACCGCCCAAACCCCCCCACAGTATCGATTGATCCAAAAATGAGATAAAGGAGGTGCAGGTCGAAATGATGAAGGGTTCTACTCTTCACAATTCCAAAGCGAGGTTACAAACTTATAGCTCATTAACCACTTTAGCAAGTCAGAATTCCCTACTTTCTCCAGTCTTTCTTAATTATTCAACAGGGAGCTTTTCGACTACTGGGCCTTTCGTCTCTATAATGGGTAAGTCCATGGACAAAATTTTTCTCAGAGAAAGGTATTTCAGGATAAGAACAACAAGTGAATAATGCGCAATCGACTTTTCTGTACAGCGTATGATATTATTAAAAAAAACTCTCAGTCGCAGCCCATGAAGCTCTCAGCCGCGGCCAATGAAACTTTCAGCCACAGCCCGCTGGTGGCCTGTGTTGGTACCTATATCCTCAGGAGTTTTTAGGGTCTCAGGGAGGACAGAAAAGTGCGGACGGACAGCTAATAGCCGATGTAAATAGTTTTATTTTATCTTTTTTTTTTTTAGAAAACAATATAAAAGGTGCAGTTTTACATCTACTACCATTCATACGAATACTTTCGGAACACTCGTGTTACTCTGAAACATCTCGCTCTCCCTCCTTGATTCTTCTGAAAGCTCAGCTGCTATTTAGTTGATGTTTAAGTCTCTTATTACTGGACTCTCATCTTTCCTTTCTTCAATTCCCATGTGACGTTTTATACTACGGAAACTTGCTTAGCAAAAGCATAACCCTTAGGGGCTGACCGATCAGTATTTGCGCATTTTCTGAAATATAAGCATAAAGCTAAAATAAAACTAATGTAATTCAATTAAAGTGGCAAGAATAAATTGTAAATTATGATTGTTTACATTGGCGCCAGCGCATGGGGGCAAGAGGGGCCACTTGCCCCCCCTTGAATCCTGGAAAAATTATATAGTATATATATACATATATATATATATATATATATATATATATATATATATAATATATATATTACATTTATTACATTTAATTACACACTTTGTTTTTCTTCCATTTTACAATATATTCTTTCAGTCTAAGTATATTATGTACTGTATATAATATTTGTATTTTTACATGTATATATATAACTTGCGTTGTTCTTTCCAGAAATATTTGAATTCCATTGAACAGTATATGGAACTATTTGAAATAAAAAGTCCAATGTAAAATTGAAATTGTTTATTTTTTTCTTTTATCGCGTCTCGATTCACTTAAATTATTCACATCGCAGTTCCACTGCATAATAGTATGTATATATATAGTATATATATATATATATATATATATATATATATATAATAATATATATTATATATATATATATATAAATATGTATGATTTGGCCCCTCTTGAAAAATATGCTGCGGCCGCCCATGATTGTTTATCATCACAAGCTTCGATTTTATTTATTTCTTATTCTCCTGAGCAAACCTTAATATCCTGGTGGTTTACAGCTAAATCAGCTTTGAATGCTTTTCCATCGTAGGCAATTTGCCTCTTAATCTTCCACGCATTCAAAACTGACTCATTCATTCTATGTAACTAGAAAAAATAAACATAAAAAAGAACGCACTCAGCCAGTCAGTACTTGCCTCTCTCTCTGATTCTCTTGATTAAAGACTACTTCCCTCATTCACTAATGAAGCCATTTGTTCACTGGGACTTTCTTTTTCTTGGCGGCAATCAATTCGATTATTCAAAAGTAGTGTTCTGCTCTCTCTCTCTCTCTCTCTCTCTCTCAGACACACTATCACTTCCCTTAATCCTTCAGCTGATTAACTAATCAAACAGCACCCACTCATCCAACATCCATCCACCACATCATCCACAACCAACATCCAAGCCACTTCACCACTTAGAAGTCTTCCCAGCCTCAACTACCGCTTATCATCATCATCATCATCATCGTCATCGTCCATCACCATCATTACCGGGGTCATTATCATGGGATGACCACGGACTTCCTTTGCAAATTTGCTCTGCCATCACACAATAGGAGACCAGAGCAAGTAATAGCTAAATAAAGTACATTAATCATTTAAGTTTCTTGTTTGACTAAAGACATCAGTTTCTATTTCATTACAAAATCCGTATAAATTGCAATGGCTGCTAATGGACACAGCGAATGAAAGACAGATCAGTCTCGCAGAATCCCACGCATAAAAGACAAGTATCAACAATTGGCCACTAAGAAGTCCATCATTTATGCAAAAGGGCGACTTTCATAGAGCAAGAAACACTAGACATAACACGATGAAACAAAGCAAATAAACGTCCACATTTAATAAACATCAGCCCAACTGAGGCGAAGGAACCCTCTCAAAGAATAGTACCTGAAGGCCGCTGACATGAAAAGCACCACGTTAAATAAAAGTGTAAGACGGGGAACTGGGAGGGTCATTCCTCTCACTTATCAGTCCTGACCACCCCCCCCCCCCCACACCTTCTCCCCATTCCCCTTCCCCTTCCCTGCCAAGTCTCTTTATCCCAATTCAACGCCAATGAACTCAAGCCCTCATCTCAATATCTACATTCATATTCCTCCCTCCACTCTTAATCCCCTTTCAGACAAGGTGGAAGGTGCACCGGGGGGAGGGCCAAGAAATGAGAGGGGGAAGAGGGAGGAGGAAGAGGGAGATGAGGTAGCCTCTCTCCCTGCCTTTCTCACTCTCTCTCTCTCTTTCCCCGTGTCTCTCTTTTCATGAAAACTGACAAAACATCTTCAGAGCAAAACCATTGAGTTGCAAACCGCACCTAAGTCAACATCCTGTGAAAACCCTCACAAAGACGAGGATCGAAAGAACCTCTTCCGAAAGACCACAGAGAGAGAGAGAGAGAGTAAAAAGAGAGACTGAGACTCTTAAAGCAAACATTCCAAAACACCCAAGCAACGGGGGGAAATCAGAAGGATCCAAAACACAAGCATTGGGGGATCGACCCTCACAAGACGTGACAAGAACTAGGAACGCCCACGCAGCCAATAAAGAATGTGCTTGAATGCAAACCCACCCCCACCCAACCTAGCCACTCTCTCTCTCTCTCTCTCTCTCTCTCTCTCTCTCTCTCTCGAGCAGTAAAGAGTTAATGGTCACCGCTCCCACATTGTTGTAAATTGATGATCTACACCCCACCTTTATTTGTTTTACGAATTTTATGAGCATATATATATATATATATATATATATATATATATATATATATATATATATATATATATATATTATATATATATATACACATATAAAAGTCATATCACATTACCGTGATCCAGATACTACATACATCGAGCTACAAATTCCTTTCAGATATCTAATTCACTCTACCTAGAATTAATATATTTTTCATATGTTGCTTTTACCGAAGTGGGAATTTTTATTAGGCGATAGTTAGAATTTTGTCGGCGCCCAGGCGCGAACCTAGGACATGCAAACCAGAACGTCAGTGAAGGCTTTTACCCACTCCACCACCGGAGTGGGGTAAAAGCTTCACTGACGTTCCTGGGATTTGCATGGTGTCCTAGGTCGCGCCTGGGCGCCGACAATTCTATTATCGCCTAATATAATTCCCTCCGGTAAAGCATACTATATGAAAAATATATTAATTCCGAGGTAGAGTGAATTAGATATATATATATATATATATATATATATATATATTATATATATATATATAGATAGATAGATAGATAGATATAGATATGATAGTATATATATATATATATATATATATATATATATATAATGTATATATTATATATATATATAATATAGATATAATAATATAGATATATATATTATAGTATATAGATATATATATATATATATATATAATATATATATATATATATATATATGTGTGTGTGTGTGTGTGTGTGTGTGTGAGAGAGAGAGATAGACAGACACCTATATATAGACTCTGGACCACTGCTGTGCAACAAAGATGTTGCACACCAGTCCAAAGAAATTATGCTGTGGAATTATCAAGGAAACTCCATTTTACATGCTAACTTCCAAGGGGTGACCGCCTAGGAATGTCTGAAGCCGTTGGTATTCAGCATCAAATGCGCGAGCGGTTCTCATGAGGCTGATAGCGACGCCCGTTGTTTTGTAAAAAAAAAAACCGCCAATAGGTACGGGAAGAGGGGGGCGGGGAAAGTAAATGTGTGTGCGTGTGTTCGCGAGATTTTCCAATCGCATTCTGAGAGGAGAGAGAGAGAAGAGAGAGAGAGAAGAGAGAGAGAGAGAGAGAAATTTTTAACAACCTTGGAAGAAAGCCTGCTTAGTCTTGGGTGAACTGTTCTCGAATGAGAATCCCAAAAAAGGGTATTTACCTTTTTTTCATAAAAAAAATTCACTGAAGGGAAAAAAATATCCAATTTATGTTAGAAAAAAAAGAAAAAGAAAAAAAAACGAAGTGAAATAACTGACAAAGAAAGAATCTCGGCTCCAGCGAAGGATAATCAGCTTAGAAGCCCAAGTAACCTCTCCCGCCACCTCCCTGAAGTAGGGGATTACCGGATTACAGATAGACAGCCTCGACTGCACTCCAACCCCAACCCCGCCTCCTTCTCAACCCTCCCAACCCCCTCCCTCCCTCCCCTCCCTTCCACCAAAACAATTCCTTCGCTATACCACTGAGAATTTTTATTAGGATGTTTTATTATGCAGTGATATATGAGCACAACACTATATCCATTTCATTTTGTTCTCGGTTCAACAACTTTATTCCACCGATACTGATTGCGTCGTTCAGCCCGGGAAAAGCCTCATCCACCACTGGCTCCTATGTTATTAAGCAGAACAGAAGTACCTTGATAGATAAGTTTAAAAGATAACAAATAGATGGGATATCATGTGCATTACCAAAACGGCAAATAAAATGCAATTCAAAACAGTTTCTTTTTGTAACACTCAGTTAAAAAAAATAAAAAGATTAAAATGAATATCAAACTCTGTCCTCGAATCTGACGTGAGGAGAAAAAGAGAAATGAAGCGTTTGTTTCCCTACAACTGAAAACAATCATTTAGGTGCTATAAATGTAGGTCTGCATACATTTTGAAAAAGAATCAGGTACCTTACGCCACAATTACCGCTTCAATAAATCTATCGGGACAATACAGTTACCATCTGACAAAGTAATAAGGAATATCACTTAATGCAATTAAAAATAACCAGAAATGCTCTTAAAAAATAACCTAGGCTAAAAGATCGATTTTTTCTATCCCGAATCAGTATTAAAAAAAAAAAAAAAAAAAAAAAAAAAAAAAAAAAAAAAAAAAAGACGTTTTAAGCTCTTTTGAATGACAAGCGCCCAACTTTTTTCTTCCCCCAACCTCCCCCCCACCCCCCAAAAAAAAAAAAATCATCTCCTTAGTTTGCCTCACTCTCGGCGCAAAACAAAGGAAAGGGGGAAATCTTCGACATAAAGACAACAGAAATAAGACGGCGATCATTCTCTTTCTGGGAGAGAGGAAAGGAGTGAGAGGGCAAAAACATCATAATCAACGAGGAAAAACACTTGGGATAAGAAGACGTAACGCAGATAATGACATCGTTATCGTCGTTTTTTCCTTCCTTCGGTAGAGAGAAATATTTTCCTTTTTTTCCGGTCAGCATTAGCTTGCTACCATTAAAACACTGTGAAACAAATGGCTCTCTCTCTCTCTCTCTCTCTCTCTCTCTCTCTCTCTCTCTCTCTCTCACACACACACACAAACATAATAGATTTGTATTGGTATTGTTTTTATCATTATTTTTATAATAATCATTATTGTCATCACCATTACTATACTTGTAAATACTGTATATCAGGAGATATAAAAAGCTTAGTGTGCTCGGCTAATTCTCTCTCTCTCTCTCTCTCTCTCTCTCTCTCTCTCTCTCTCTCTCTCATATATATATATATATATATATATATATATATATATATATGTGTGTGTGTGTGTGTGTGTGTGTGTGTGTGTGTGTGTGTGTGTGTGCGTGCTCTCTATAAATTTGGGCATATTTCTTCTATTATGCAATTTCTTTTGAAGTCAGTGGTAATGTTCGCAGATACCATCTTATTTAAAACTTTGAATAATGACATTGTATACCTTCTTTTTTTCTCCTAAGGTCTTGATAAAAAGATAGTAACTGCGAACACTGCCACTGAATTTAATAGAAATATATATATATATATATATATATATATATATATATATATATATATATACTATATACATATACATTTCTATAAACTATGAAACAGCTCATTTCCTCTGCTGATAATAATCAATGAAATAGCTCTTCTGATGAAACTATCTTACATAATCAATGAAATAGCTCTTCTGATGAAACTATCTTACATAATCAATGAAATAGCTCTTCTGATGAAGCTATCCCAAATAATCAATGAAATAGCTCTCCTGATGAAGCTACCCCACATAATCAATGAAATAGCTCTTCTGATGAAACTATCTCACATATAATCAATGAAATAGCTCTTCTGATGAAGCTATCTCACATAATCAATGAAATAGCTCTTCTGATGAAATTATCTTGGCAAATTTCCTCTGCTGAAAATAATAAATGAAATAGCTCTTCTGATGAAACTATCTCACATAATCAATGAAATAAACTGCTTCTGATGATAATTGCATTTATCTGAACAAATAATAAATGAAATAGCTCTTCGATGAAACTATAATCAATAAATAAACTGATGAAATAGCTCTCTAAATGATGAAACTATCTCACATAATCAATGAAATAGCTCTTCTGATGAAACTATCTCACATAATCAATGAAATAGCTCTTCTGATGAAGCTTTCTCAGGAGTGCCCTCAGTCATATTTTATATAAATCTTCAGGACTTCAGCCTCAGAGAAGAGAGGTGAAGCCCAGCAC
>NC_061109.1:79401684-79419184 GCF_015104395.2 Macrobrachium nipponense
CTTCAACATATAGAAAAGAGCATTTGGATAGCCTGCCCCGTTGGCTTCTGTAAACAAAAAAAAAAACGCACCTAAATCTTCAAATAACAAAGGAGTCTCACATATTAACCCATGAAACAAAAATGACTTCAGAATGGGTCACAGTAATGACTTTTTTTTATGAGGCATTTCTTTACAATCTTAGCCGGTTACAGCTGTTGAATCTTTTCAATAACACTAATTATTCGACAGTAGTAGAATCCCGTATATTAAGAAATGCTTCGAAAACGGACAATTAAGCTTGATTTCCAGCACAGTCCTTCATATTAACCAACTTAAGAACCTGGAATTCTCTTCCTCCTCCAGCATCTCCAGAAAAACTTCGTCTTCCTGAAAGGCGTGTGTGTCTACACACACACACACACACAAGCTTGAACAGGGCAGTTATAGTCTTACCGGTCATTATGGAGGGAAAAAAAAAAAGCACCTTTGGGTCACAGAAAGTATATTCAATCTTTCTTAAATAACATCCAGTATACGACATTATACTTGAATGAACAACAGCGTGCGTGCAATTTTCATCTTGCTTGAAGAGAGGCTTCCGTGCAAGATTCTCCTTGCTTGAAGAGAGGCTTCCGTGCAAGATTCTCCTTGCTTGAAGAGAGGCTTCCGTGCAAGATTCTCCTTGCTTGAAGAGAGGCTTCCGTGCAAGATTCTCCTTGCTTGAAGAGGAGGCTTCCGTGCAAGATTTCTCCTTGACGTTGAAGAGAGGCTTCCGTGCAAGATTCTCCTTGCTTGAAGAGAGGCTTCCGTGCAAGATTCTCCTTGCTTGAAGAGAGGCTTCCGTGCAAGATTCTCCTTGCTTGAAGAGAGGCTTCCGTGCAAGATTCTCCTTGCTTGAAGAGAGGCTTGCGTGCAAGATTCTCCTTGCTTGAAGAGAGGCTTCCGTGCAAGATTCTCCTTGCTTGAAGAGAGGCTTGCGTGCAAGATTCTCCTTGCTTGAAGAGAGGCTTCCGTGCAAGATTCTCCTTGCTTGAAGAGAGGCTTGCGTGCAAGATTCTCCTTGCTTGAAGAGAGGCTTGCGTGCAAGATTCTCCTTGCTTGAGAGAGGCTTGTGTGCAAGATTCTCCTTGCTTGAAGAGAGGCTTGCGTGCAAGATTCTCCTTGCTTGGAGAGAGGCTGCGTGCAAGATTCTCCTTGCTTGAAGAGAGGCTTGCGTGCAAGATTCTCCTTGCTTCAAGAGAGGCTTGCGTGCAAGATTCTCACCTTACTTGAAGTAGAGAGGCTTCCGTGCTAGATTCTCCTTGCTTGAAGAGAGGCTTCCGTTGCAAGAATTCCCTTGCTTTGGACATAGGCTTGCGTGCAAGGATTCTCCTTGGTCTTGAAGAAGGCTTCCCGTGCCAAGATTTCTCCTGCTTGGAGAGAGACTTCCCGTTGGCAAGAATTCTCCTTGCTTGAAGAGAGGCTTCCGTGCAAGATTCTCCTTACTTGAGAGAAGGCTTCCGTACAATTATTCTCCTTGCTTGGAGAGAGGCTTCCGTGCAGAAGATTCTCCTTGCCTTGGAAGAGAGGCTTAGTGCAAGAATTCCTCCTTACTTGAAAGAGAGGCTTCCGTACAAAGATTCTCCTTGCTTGGAGAAGAGGCTTTCCGTCAAGGATTCTTCCTTGCTTTGGAATAAAAGAGGCTTCCGTTCCGATTCACCTTGAATGAAGAAGGCTTCCGTGGCAAGAATTCTCCTTACTTGGAGAGAGGCCTTCCCGTAACAAGATGTTCTCCTTGCTTGAAAAGAGGAGGCTTCCGTGCAAGATTCTCCTTACTTGAAGAGGAGGCTCCCTGCAAGATCTCCTTGCTTGGAAGAATGCTTTCCGTTACAAGATTCTCCTTGGCAGAGAGAGGCTTCCGTGCAAGATTCTCCTTGCTTTGAAGAGAGGCTTCCCGTTGCTTAAGAATCTCCTTGCTTGGAGATTCTGGCTTCCGTGCAAGATTATCCTTGCCTGAAGAGAGGCTTGGGGCAAGATTCTCCTTGCTTCAAGAGAGGCTTGTGTTGCAAGATTCTCCTTGCTTGGGAGTAGAGGCTGCGTGCAAGATTCCCTTGCTTGGAGAAAGGCTTCCCGTGCAAAGATTCTCCTTGCTTGAAGAGAAGCTTGTGGTGCAAGATTCAACCTTGCTTGGCAGAAAGGCGTTCCATGCCAAGATTGCTCCTTGCGTTGAATGAGGCAGGCTTGTTGCAAGAATTCCCTCCGCTTGGAGAGAGGCTTCCGTGCAAGAATTTCGTCCTTGCGTTTGAAGAAGAAGGCGTTGTGTGCAAGATTCTCCTTGGCTTGGAGAGAGGCTTCCGTGCAAGATTCTCCTATTGCTTGAAGAGAGGCGCTTGCGTGCAAGATTCTCCTTGCTTGAGGAGAGAGGCTGCCGTGCCAAGAATTATTCTTTAGCTTTGGATGAAAGGCTTGCGTGCAAGATTCACCTTGCTTTGGGAAGAGGCAGGCTTTGCGTGCAAGATTCTCCTCACTTGAAGAATGGCTTCCAAATCCGCTGGCGGGAAGCTTTCTGCAAGAAAGCTACCATGCAACTTTCTGCTAGTCTGAAGAATTACCAGTATGCAACTTTCAATTTATATAAAAAGTACCTGCCGAGTTGCATGAAGGTCTCTACTCCAGTGCCGGGGGTGGGGGATGGGGGTATAGGGGGAGTAATGACTTGTAATCGACGTCTGTGCTTGCTTTCGAAAGCACCGGGTTCCTTCACCCTAAATGCTCCCTCGTCTTAAGGAGATTCCATTATCCATCGATCTGCCAGAGGAGACTTTGCCTCATTACTCTAGCCGGTAATTACCTAAGGTTTAGGAACCAATTACATCCATTCGCACGCATTCCGCTCCGGTGAAGTATAGAGCCTCCTGTTTTCATAATCATCATCCTGGATTAATAGTCGGTTAATTGCGATTTTGTGACTCACTAATGATCCCGTAGGGGGCGGAGAAAGTACAGGCTTAGAATGAGTAATGCAAAACGCTGTGGAAATTGGTCCAGGTAACATGCTAGTCTCCCCTCTTTTCAAGAACGCGTTTCTGACTGGAATGCAATGGGCTCTCTCTCTCTCTTTCACCCTTTCACTCAGCTAGCACCTCGGAACTCACTGTGACCCATTAGCTCAATGACCCAAACACACGCACGCACACAAATACAAACACCATACTCAAACTGACACAAACATGTACATACACCACA
Organism: Macrobrachium nipponense; assembly: GCF_015104395.2. Lineage (NCBI taxonomy): Eukaryota > Metazoa > Arthropoda > Malacostraca > Decapoda > Palaemonidae > Macrobrachium > Macrobrachium nipponense. The sequence continues at coordinate 79,404,892 of NC_061109.1, forward strand.
CTCATTTATCAGTGGATATCACAAACTCAACATAAAAATCAAACAGAATGGGTAAGAAAAAACTAAGCGAAAAAACTATAAAACTATATTAAAAAATCTTTCTTTACAATGTTGCAAATTCAACACGCAAAACAAAGACACGCCCCAAATAACGCATACTCAGTCCATATTTCCCAAAATAAAATCGAGAATAACCCCCTCCCCCCAACCACCCCACCCATAAAGACTATCACCTACTAGGCCAGCAGGCAACCAAAGTAATAAATGATGAACCGTATAACATAATTAAAAAACACTTCAGCAGTTCGATATTCTCTGAGGGAATGAGGATTCAAAGTTGGGAAAGGGGTGGAAGAAGGGGAGGGGGACGGTGGCCCCTTTCATATTTAGGTTCTTAAGAAAGTAGAATAAATGAGAAAGAAGGGTGCTGAAGAAAAACATTTGAAGGGGATTAAAAACACTTATTAAAATGCAATTTCTTCTATATTACTTCTGTTAAGGAGAATGAGTAATTGAACACACATATACACATTATATATATATATATATATATATATATATATATATATATATATATAATATATATATCTATACTATATACTATATATAGATATAGATATATATATATATATATATATATATATATATATATATATATATATATATATATATATATATATATATATATATATATATATATATATAATATATATATATATATATATATATATATATAAAGTAAAATAGCGAGAGTTCTCTTGCCAAATGACGTTTATCTTTGGGGAGGATCTCATTACAGGAAGTTCCATTAGAAGAGAATCTCCTTCATGATATTATTATTATCGCACTCTCTCTTCTCTCTCTCTCTCTCTCTCTCGTAGAATTCAAATCTGACGTACATTTCTGGGATATCTTAATTAGGAAAATAATAACATCCGCAACTCACAAAATTACAACGAAAGGCAACACAGGTGTTAGCACTATCCTTTTTGCAGATGCAGTAAAAAGAAACCAAAAGGGGCCAAGAACGTTCCTTCTTCAGTCTTGCAAGGTCTATTTGCAATGTGCAATTCACGCTATAAATTGGCTCTCAGTACGGTACGTAACAACCTCTGGCATCATGTTCAGTCGTTGCAAAGTTGATGGAGAGAGAGAGTAGGTCTGAATGACATTTTTAATTAAGTAAATCCATCATGAGGCTACCTTGGAGAGAGAGAGAGAGAGAGAGAGAGAGAGAGAGAGAGAGAGCAGAGAGAGAGAGAGAGAGAGAGATTTAAACGCGTTGTATGCTTCATGAAAGGCAATATAGTCTTAAAGTTAAGAAAAGCTAACCTGAAAGAGGAGTTAAACTGGCCTTTAAATGAGTGAACAGCAACACAAATGCTAATGTATCTTATTCCTTTCATTTTTTTCTACAAGAATTTAAGATAGTTACGACAATCAGTAAGTATTACGTATTCAGCAGAAACTGAACCTAAATGCCTCTCTCTCTCTCTCTCTCTCTCTCTCTCTCTCTCTCTCTCTCTCTCTCTCTTTCTCATTAAAAATCATGTTATTTTTGACATTCTTATATATTTTCATATCTTGACGAGTGTCATGATTTTCTTTTGCTTCAACTTGATTCTCTCTCTCTCTCTCTCTCTCTCTCTCTCTCTCTCTCTCTCTCTCTCTCTCTCTCTCTCTCTCTCTCTCTCTCTCTCATTAAAAATTATGTTCTTTTTGACATGTTTTCTTATATGTTCTCTTATCTTAGCGAGTGTCGCGATTTTCTTTTGCTTCAACATGATTCTCCTCTCTCTCTCTCTCTCTCTCTCTCTCTCTCTCTCTGAATGCATTTAAATCATAATAAATCCTCATTCCGCAGACATTTCGCTCATTCCGCCAACGCACCAAACAGACGCATGAGGCGACCAACAGCCTGTAAATCACCAAGTGAATAACAGCGCCTTTAATCACTTATAACCGTTAACGTTCATCATCAAGGGAAGAGGAGAGTCATCTCTCCAACTTCCCCCAAGTCGAGGAGTTCCTAAACTTAAAGGCTTACCTGGGGGGAACAAACAGACATACAGACGTACGCAAACACACACTCACACACAATTCCCGACACATACACAGTTACTCAGACATACACAAAACAGTCCCAACACAGTACTATACAAAGTCTCTCTCTCTCTCTCTCTCTCTCTCTCTCTCACAGTTGCTCAGACATACACGAAACAGTCCCAACACAATAATATACAAAGTTTCTCACACGCCCAAAACAGTCCCAACACAAGTATATACATAGTTTCTCACACATACACAAAATAGTCCCAACACAAGCATATACATTTTTTCTCACACATACACAAAACAGTCTTAACACAAGCATATACATAGTTACTCAGACATACACAAAAGTCCCAACACAATTATATACAAAGTTTCTCACAAACCCAAAGCAGTCTCAACACAATAATATACAAAGTTTCTCACACACCCAAAGCAGTCTCCCAACACAAGAATATACAAAGTTTCTCACACACCCAAAGCAGTCCCAACACAAGAATATACAGTTTCTCACACGCCCAAAGTAGTTTCCAACACAAGAATATACAAAGTTTCTCACACACCCAAAGCAGTCTCCCAACACAAGAATATACAAAGTTTCTCACACATCCAAAGCAGTCCCAACACAATATACAAAGTATCTTACACACCCAAAGCAGTCCCAACACAAGCACATACATAACCGTTTTGACGTTAGAATGAATCCCTGCAGACTCGTCTTCCATACATGTCGAATATATGAATGTCGACTTGTCTTCCATCTATGTAAATGAATGCATACTTGTCTTCCATCTATTTAGAATTAATTAAAGTAGACACGTCTTGCATCTATGTAGAATTTAAGTGAGACTTAACTTCCATTTCTGTGGAATGAGTTGATACAGTATCATCTTCCACCTCTAAGGAATGAGTCAACGTAGACTCAACTTCCACCTTTATAGCATGCGTTACCTGCACTCACCTAATAGTCATTGTTTAATACAAACTTGCCTCTTTTCTTAAGTCTTAAGAGCTTACAAGATTCATCTGACACAGCTTCAACAGTCTGAGTTAACGAACGCATGCGCAATCTCCATCTTGAAGTTATGAGTTTGGTGAAACTCATCTTTTATCTGAACTAGACCAGTTTACACGACATGCCTCATTACTCACCTCTAAAGAATGAACTAAATAAAACAATCTTTCATAGATTGGTCATAACATGATTCATATTCATATAAGATCTCTGAAATAAACGCACATTTCAAAGAGAAAAAAATAAACGAAATAAATCTTCCATAAACATAGCAACAAGGAGAGAAAAACACGAGAGGAAAAAAATATATTCTTCAACTCAAGATATGCTGACAACGTCAAGAATTCTTTACCCGTTAGACATCGGCCAGAAGACATTCTCTCTCTCTCTCTCTCTCTCTCTCTCTCTCTCTCTCTCTCTAAAGACTGGGGGAGACAAATCGTGTAAGTATGGAACAGATGAGGAGCAAAACTGATTAGGGAGAGAAGAATTTGTTAGACGGGAACGACGGAGGAGGAAGCAGAACAAATGACTGACGCAGGAAAGACTTGTTCCCGGAGAGACGAGGAAATTTAAAGAAGATGGAAGAGAGGTAAACGCGAAGAAAGCTGGGGAGATGGAACAGGGGCGAAGAGACAGTTTTATAGCGCGTGAGGATGAAGGGAAAAATGAGATTATGTGAGTGACATGGACGTAACGTGAGAATGGGAGCGAAAAGAGATGAATATAGGAATATGATATGAAGGAGAAATAAAGGAACGTGTAGACTGTAGAGCAAACTACTGTAACACGAAGGAAGAATAAGAGGGGAATTGGAAAATAAAGACTTGAAAAGCTCAGGGAGTACGAAAATGACTTGGAAAAAACAAGGTTAAAAGAAACTAGGGGGAAAACGTGTACGTAGATAAACACACAGGGAACAAGACTAAAAGGAAAATAATACAATTATACGGGAATTAAAAAAAACTAGAGACTTGGAAAGAAATTGGACGACTACTAGGAAAATTGACACAGGAACTGACTCTGTAATTCATTTACATACAGCTTCGGGAAGATATTCTCTCTCTCTCTCTCTCCTCTCTCTCTCTCTCTGTCTCTGTCTCTGTCTCTGTCTCTCTCTCTCTCTCTCTCTCTCATTCAGTCTTTTATCTTCCCAGTGCAGCGTTCCGCCACGACCAACTTTGCACAGCATAGATTCCTCGCGGCGATATCTCTCTCTCTCTCTCTCTCTCTCTCTCTCTATGCAAAACATACCATCGCAGGGAACGATGAATCGCTTTTACGTGTTCTACATCTGCACACGACAGTGCTCTGTCTAGACGCTGATAGCGATGAAGCTATATCTTAAATTACAGGGAGTATCTGACAATGTACGTACGTTGTTCTGTATGTTGTGGCATACAAAGACTTCTTGGTTTACATACATACGTAGCTACATACATAAATAATAACAAACAGAAGAATATTATTAATGTACACTTTTCGACTCGAAGTTGGCATAAAAATACCAAACTAATTCAAAACTTCTCGAAGTCTTTCATTTCTATACGCCAACATGACCCGATAAAATTAAAGATAACAAAACATGAACAAAGTTCTTTTTAGATTAGCAGTGCAACTACGACTATCATCACGTTTATATAATACTGTAGTTACGGCCGAATAAAACACCCTTTTAACTATACCATTTCACAATAAAGGAATATTTCTAAATATAGAGCAAAGACGTTGCATATATTGTAACCAACTTGAAGCGTTTATAGTTTCCCCGCACGCAAGACCTCACACTTTTGTTTGTTTAAGTAAGTGAATGTGTAATTCTCACACACACACACAAATCTTATGGATGTTCGGGACTTTCCCTATATTACCAGTGAATAGTTCGGCCAATATATACACAACTACTTTCCGAAGTTCCAAAAGCTTTATGATCTCCTAATTTGAGGCTACAGAAATATATATTATATATATATATATATATATATATATATATATATATATATATATATATATATGAGAGAGAGAGAGAGAGAGAGAGAGAGAGAGAGAGAGAGAGAGAGCATCTTTACACGCATGAAGCCAATATAGTAATAAACCATATAGTATCCCTGACATCCAAACCATATGTATCATGTTAAACATATAATCATATATATATATATATATAATAAACATATATATATTATATTATATATATAGTATATACGAATTTAATATAGTTAAAAAACACGACAATTCATAATTAGCACCATATACTCTAGAAGCTTGAATTTCAAGTCAATGGCCCCTGTTGGCTTGTTCCATATGAATAAGTTTCATCTTCTGAATATAATTAATAATACTAATAATAATCTTGAGAAATGCCTACGCGACAATAAAAAATTATGTATTACCAATAAGTCTCAGCAGCTCGTTAAAGTATCTTCACCGGTCCAATCCTGAAATACAAGGGCTCAACCGCATTCACGCAAGCCCGTTCATCCGTTCTCGAAATATTTTGCCAAGATATATGGTCAACAGTATATTACTATCCCAACTATCTTAATAAAACACAACTACAGTTAATAAGAAAAAAAAGTTTTCAAACACATTAACATAGTACTGACACTTCAAATCGCAAATGTTTTAATAGCAAAGAGAATAATTCTGCCAGGAGCCAATATACCATAGAAATGAATGAAACAATCTGAGACGAACCGATATTTTTGAAAGTAAAATATCATCTCGGAACAAACTTTAAAGTCACAGAAATGGAAGCATCAATCTGAAACGAGCAAAAATACTAACAAGTGAACGTATCAATCTAGGACAAATATGAATGTCCTGATATTGAACGAATCAATCTGAAAAGGGTTAGTGTCCAATTAAGAACGGGACAAACTGAAACCACCGAGATGCTCCGCAAATGAACAAAAATATCAGGAACGTAACCAAAATGTCTGAATGGTAATGACAATCTGGGACGACCCAGACTGTCCAGGAAATGAACGAAGCAATCTTGAACGCACCAAGATATCAGAAGAGTGAGCAAAGGCCAAAGAATTATGGAACGCACCACCAAGTGAGTCTCTGGAACGACTCTTCCATCTTGCCCAAGGGACGGAGTGAGGCGACCTCCCGTTCGGATGACCTCCTGGGTGATGCAGACCTGAGGAGGAGGAGGAGGAGGAGGAGGAGGGGGGGAGAGAGACGAGAGGAAGTGAGCTAGAGGTCACAGGCATGTCTTCCAGAGCAGGTTTTATGAGGCTTATTTTGTTTATTAACTATAATTGTCAAATAAACAACAAACACGATTCTCTACACAGAATTCAACACCAACAAAAATATAGTTACATATATATTATACATATATATATATATATATATATATATATATATATATATATATATATTAATATATATATATATAAGAGAGAGAGAGAGAGAGAGAGAGAGAGAGAGAGAGAGAGAGAGAGAGAGAGCACTCATCAAAGGACACACTGAAGTATCACAAACTAGGACAAGATTCTAACGGAAATTAGGCAAATGCCATCTTATATCTTGGGACAAACAAATAAAGAGAGAGACAGAGTTCGAATTCTGCGACCAGTCTCTCTAAGCTAAAACGAGAGGCGGAGGAAGGAGAAAGGTACTACGGTATGGAGGGCTGGAGCACCCACACCAATGTACATGCCCCGTGGTAGCTGACTGACCCATCCAAGGACCCTTCCCCCGATTCCCCACGACCCCCCAATCACCGCAGGGGGTTCTTGGGTTGAGACACGTGCACCGTCCACATTCCAACGATGCCCCCACAAGAACAAATCTCGTCCATTCCGCCTCTCGGTTCGCACAGAACAAGGAAAATGAAACGCAGGCGTCCCAACATCAATGTCAAGTACGAAGCAGTGAGAACATCGCGACGGCAGGTGTTCTTTGGATTTGCACGGGAGGAGGGAGGGGGGTGAAGGGAGATTTGGGGAAGGGGTGGGTGGGGTGTAGAGCGGCCTTTGCTGCTGCAGCCTGCACCTGGTCATTCCCTGAGGGCAAGATTGATGGAGGTAGGTGCAGAAGTGATAGTCGCTGTTGATACCTATTCGGAGAATTCATACCAAATATAGGGTTTTAAATATACCCTACTTAACTGTGAGGAAGATTTTGTCAGGTTCGTCTATCAACACTAAAACCATAACTTGACACATCCCTGGTACTGTGATTGCTACGGGGGAGGCAAAGCAAGTTCAAAGTTACATCATGGAATTGAGTAATAGCAAGTTTTCGGTTTTAATTCCTACTTATAAAACTGAAACAGTAAAAAATTATCTATATATAAAAAATCAGATATTAACGATCAACAACCACAGAGAACTTGAACGGACGAGAGCCGATTTTTCCAAATAAAATAAACAAATAAACACAGTTCACCCGAGTCTGTAACAATTTAATAAACAAATGGACAACTTGATATATAGATATAGTATAAATATATATATATATATATATATATATAGATATATATATCTACCTTTTTTAATCTCCGAAAGTTGCTCACGGCCGGAAATTGCAAACTCACCCAACACGTGATGATACAAAAGGCACAACCAAGCTTACCTGGAAGAAAAAAAATATATATTTAATTAATGAGACAATTCTATATTGAAAAGCTATTAAAAGTTAAAATTACAGCATCAACAAACAATAAACGATAACACAGTTACAAATAAGTGAGAGAATATCAAGTTAGTTGAGAACTTTTTGGTTAAAATAAATTCACAGGCTATTAAAACTATCAACTATAAAAATTTTATACAACCTACCATCAAATGACAAGCAACGATAAAAGCTACACCAATTCTTCTTTGTTACAACATTATATTTTAATTAATTTATTCATTTTTTTATTGATCAGTTCTTCTAGTAATAACTGATCTCTTCTCTCTGTATTTTCCATTACCTTCTGTTACTTCCTAAGAATGAACACCATATTCTTTGGAAGCTTGAATTTCAAGTCAATGGCACATGTGGGCTTGTTCCATAGAAATATGGTTTACCTCCTGATAATAAGAAGGTCGCCAAAAAAATTTTCTTTAAACCAATGTTTTAAACCTATACAAATGATAAAGGACAAGATACCGAGCACACTTGTATCTTGAAAACCTATAAGCAAAATTTTGGACATAAAATTGAAAAAAAAGGCTGAAGCCCTGAACATTTTCCACTTAACTGAAGACCTAGAATTATTTATCATATTTATTGCATTAATGTTCCATAATAATTACACTGATGCGATTTTTCAATTAGATTAATTACATTATTTTAGCGTAAATTATATTAATATTTTTACATTACATTTTGCTAAGTATTATGTTAATTCTACACGATTGAATTATACTAATTAATTCCTAATCACTTACTTTGTAATTCAATTTTCATTCATAAAAACCATTTAAAAAACATTTGATCTTGACACAAAAAGTGACGTACAAATTCATATAACTCCGAAACCAATAACACTCAAGGTTTAGACTGTAACTAAAAAAAATAAGTCAATCAACGATAAGAAACAAAATGATAAACAATCACATTTTGTTTTACCAACACAAAGAAAACAAAAGTAAAAAAAAAAAAACTTGAACTTGAACCAGCGGGGAAAATTATTTGAAAATGATTAGCATTTGGTAATCTGATCGAGTAAGTATGGCCTTATGCCAGCACTACAAAAGAAAAAAATATCTTTAACGAAAGCTTTCAAAAAATTTCTTCTCCCCCAACCCCCCAATCCCCACACAAAAAAAAAAAAAAAATCACTGAAAGCAAACAATACCGTTCAGAGATAGCTTTTGGCAACTCGAACAGACCGACAGGCAGACAGACACAGGTGGGAAAAAACCACGCCTTCAGTCCAGCAGCGACGGCGGCGGAAATTAAACTTTACGAAATGGGGAGAAAAATGGAAATCACACATCTCAACATGAAATATTCTATATTACGCCATTCAGTCACTCATCTCTCTCTCTCTCTCTCTCTCTCTCTCTCCTCTCTCTCTCTCTCTCTCTCTCTCAGCTAAAGAGGCTTTTATATATATAAAGATGATGATATTTCGTTGACGCACGGGCGGCTTGCAAGACCAAAAAATCTAATAATGGAAGTCTGCCTTTTCTATACCGGAGCACAAATTTATATGGAAAGAGCATTTCCTAGTGGACATGAGCTTATATCAAGCGGAGAGAGAGAGAGAGAGAGAGAGAGAGAGAGAGAGAGAGAGAGAGAGAGAGAGAGAGATTCTGGCAAACGTTCCAGACGACGGAATGTTACAGCATTTCTCATGGTTCCAGACTCTCTGGCAGCAGCTAGGAACTGGTCTCATTATTCTTAAGAGGAAGAGAGAGAGAGAGAGAGAGAGAGAGAGAGAGAGAGAAATATTCTTCTGCATTTGCAAGACTTCTGTAAAATCTTAATACCTAAGGACCAAGAAGAAACTGTGCTGAAATCAACATTCTAAATGCTCTAATTTGCAGACAACGTAAAAGTCCAAATAAAAACTGAATGAAGAACAGAAACGAAAGGCTACACTTTCACAATCAAGGACACCGGAAACGGATTCTTAACAAAGAAATCTAGCAACGACAAACGATTTCTAAGATAGAGAGAGAGCTATTTGCAAGTGGTGCAAAGTGAAGATATAATTCACCAAAGAAAAAAGTTGCAAGAGAAATGCAACCGCGAGAAACGATTTACAGACTACGAAAACAGTGACCAATGATTCCCAAGTCATGCACAGAAAACAACAACAAAAAGAAAAACAAAAAACATTTAAATTAAGCCAAAATAATTACCTGATTTACAAGAGGAAAGAATCCACAAGTGGTAAAAATAATCCATTGATAAAAATCCACAAGCAAACAACTTCCCTCAATAATTCATAAACAAAGAAAATTAATAAAAACAGAAAACGAGCGATGACAAACAAATTCCAAGCAAAGAAAATTAGAAAACGACAAAAAATGATTTGCAAATGAGGAAAACCGATACTAACCAAAGACTCGGCAAAGCAGAGGAAATAAAAACAAAGTCACACTGTCAGCATTTGGGCTTTGCAATAACGCCCTCACTAAAGATACATGGCAGGTGTTGCAAGGTTTATATATGTATGATAAATCATGCACAAACCCTTTTCATTTATTCGGTCCACAGACTGGTCTTTCAAGCGGGACTCCAAATATTAAATTTCCGTTCTAGATAAAGATATTTAGGATGCAGTTGTCAGATTCATACCTAGGTATACATACAAATTCACAGACTAGATCACACCTACACAAACATATGCACAAGTTCACAGACTAGCCTCATACCTACACAGACAGACACACATACACGCACACAAGTACACAGTTTCAGCAGGCACGATAACACAAACTACAGTATTCTTCTTCTTCTTCTTTCCCACCGTTATACCTGCATTAAGGGGTCGGTAGCCTGATGCACCTTCTCCAATGCCTTCTATCAAAAGCATCGTCCTACACCAACATCAGGCATGGTTGTTTATTGGTTGACCAAGGGGTTTTTACGACCGCATGCCCTTGTTGTCATCAACCGCAGTTATTGGCGGTGGTCCTCGCCTTTGACTAAATAGTCCACCTGCAAGGCAGCAGTTTCCACAGTTATTGGCAGTGAAGCTAGCCTGACTAAAAAGTCCACCTGCAAGGCAGCAGTTTCCACAGTTATTGGCAGTGAGCTGCCTCTGACTAAAAAGTCCACCTGCAAAGGCAGCAATTTTCCATAGTTATTGGCAGTGAGGTAGCCTCTGACTAAAAAGTCCACCTGCAATGGCAGCAGTTTTCCAAGTTCCACAGTGATTGCAGTGAGGCTTAGCTTTGACCTAAAATAGTCCACCGCAAGGCAGCAGTTTTCCATAGTTATTGGCAGTGAGGCTAGCCCTCTGACTAAAAAGTCCACCTGCAAGGCAGCAGTTTCCACAGTTATTGGCAGTGAGGCTAGCCTTTGACTAAAAAGTCCACCTGCAAGGCAGCAGTTTCCACAGTTATTGGCAGTGAGGCTAGCCTTTGACTAAAAAGTCCACCTGCAAGGCAGCAGTTTCCACAGTTATTGGCAGTGAGGCTAGCCTTTGACTAAAAAGAAAGTCCACCTGCAAGCAGCAGTTTTCCACAGTTATTGCAGTGAGGCTAGCCTCTGACTAAAAAGTCCACCTGGCAAGGCAGCAGTTTCCACAGTTATTGCAGTGAGCTAGCCTCTGACTAAAAAGTCCACCTGCAAGGCAGCAGTTTCCACAGTTATTGGCAGTGAGGCTAAGCCTTGACTAAAAAGTCCACCTGCAAGGCAGCAGTTTCCACAGTTATTGGCAGTGAGGCTAGCCTTTGACTAAAAAGTCCACCTGCAAGGCAGCAGTTTCCACAGTTATTGGCAGTGAGGCTAGCCTTTGACTAAAAAGTAAGACTGTAAAGCAGCAACTGTCTATTTAGTCACCTTTTACGACTCAGGCACTAAGGTGGTGGTACTTTTACACCCTTACCACAGGGTCAATGCAAACTGCAGCACATTAACCTACAAATACTTATTATTACCATAAATTAATAAACAAAATTAATATATGCTCAACATTCACTGTTGAACGAATATGAAGAATTGAGTATAATTTGTAAAAGGCCTGCTCGCTGGGAAAAAACTTTCATATCATGAAACATCAAAATGACAAAACAAAAAATGACGTAAAATTGAAAAATGTTAACATACTCTTACTTATGGAGGGTAAAACTGTTCCATACTTCCATCAAGAAAGTTAAACAAGAAAAAAAAAATAGAAACGAATTTCAGAACGCAAAGAAGCCAAGGACAAGAAAACACTAACTTATACTTAGAGAGAGAGAGAGAGAGAGAGAGAGAGAGAGAGAAGGAATGTGAACTCAAGTGGAATAGGGCAAAGGAGGAAGTAGCGAATGAATGGTTGAAAAGAGTGTAGGGGGGAATCGGTTATATTAAATTATGAGGTATGTTCGCCTTGCAGCTGTGCGCGAGATGGAGGGAGGGAAGGACAGGTGGGGGGGGGGGGGGTTCACGAGAGGGGGTTAGGAGGTGGAAAGTGTCCGTGGGAAACTGGGGGGGGAGGGAGAAGAAAATCAACGACAATGGCAATGGATGAAAATGACAACTTGAGGTGCATCAGTGACCAGATGTAACAGAGAGAAAAAAAATGTGGGGGGGGGGGGGTGTTACACAAAAAGCGAAATGGCGTCTCTCATCTGCTCTTTTCGGATTTACTAATCTGGATCATCAAAACAAGATATATATAATATAATATACTATTATATATTATATAATATATAATATATATTATATTATAATTAATTTATATTATATTAAATTAAATTTTTACCTGTGACCCCACCCCCCAAAAGTGGAGGAGTTATAAAGGGATTGTAAAACCAAATCTGTAATCATGATTTTACAAAAAAAATAAATCTATTTACTAGAAAAAAAACCATGTATAAATTGGTAAAATTTACAGTTGTCCTGTTAAAGAGATCCAAAAGGGGTTGTGAGTAGTCATTTTCAACTTACTGCAGAAGGTAGGGAAAATTTTTTAGAATTATTTTTTCTTGCACCTTGTGCAATTGCATATTTTCTTCTTTCCACTGATGTGTTTTTTCTTAAATTAGAAACCTCAAAGTTTACTCAACCTGGGTGCTGCATATTGATTTTTTAGCCTGGCTCTTAAGAGTTAAGACTAAGTTCAGCCCTGATAGGAAGAGGGGTGGGAAAGTGGTGACATCTAAAAATAACAAAAAACCACAGATATTAGTGTCTAATCTATATCTTTGAGGTTGCTGAGATGAATAGTGATGGTCCCGATGACCTTCAAGTCCAAGTTCAGCCCCAATAGGAATGGGGGTGAAAATTGTGAAATGTAAGAAGTCAAATATGCTTGGCAAAGTAACTGAAGCAACTATCTTAACACGAAAGGGATAGAGTAAGCGAGAGTGTGTTTATCAGCTGTCATCCAGAGTATTCCCGGGCAGCGCCAGGTTGGTCAGATAGGATATATACATATATAAATTATATTATATATATAAAATGTTTCAATTTTCGTTTTCTATCTGTAAACAGCATGCACATTTCACTTCCCAAACGGAAACTTGGTTCAACAGAGGTCCCTTTTTAAGTTAACACCTTGGCTTCCAAACACAATTCAAGTCTCTTCCCTGTTTTTTCCACAAACCCTACCACAATTCTTTCTCCATCTTTTTTCAAATCACCTCTTCTCCTATCCTGTGCGACCTCCAACTCCGTCCCCATCTCTTGTGAAATTCGCTGTTCCATCTTCCTTTCTTTTATTTATCTTCATACCCTATCAAAACTCACATTTACTTGCAACGTACTTCTCTTGAAAAAGCTTTTGAACTTACACCAGTTTCTACAGTTTCTATTCATCATCCCAAATCATCATTGTATCATCTGCAAAACCATAAACAACTTTGCACTGCATTCGAGACTTTTGCACCTATATCTAATGTTCTGTCTAGAAAAAGTTTCTCGCTCCACTCCATCTACAAAGAAACTGTTCAGCCGTGAAGACATGATACAACCTTGTCTCAGACCCAATTTCACAGAAAACTAGCCACTCCGTGTACGTAGTTTGACAAACCCTGCTCCTTGCTCTAGGTAACGCATCTTCTAAACCAGATATCACCGGCATCCTCTCTATTACCTATATAAATTCTATAGCCTCTTCTATTAAGTCCATGTATGGCATATAAAACCTTTTCCCCTCAGTTCAATCTTCTCGTGCAACTGTTTAATAGCAACCACTTAAACCACATACACACCAAATTTGACGGCCAAACCAGTTTAATAAACCGTTTTTTTCTCTCTCTCTATACTAATCACAGCGCTAACATATTCGATGTTTAACATAAAAAATAATGTGAAAGTCACACTGAAGTTGACAAAAATCTCTTTAATATTCCGACTGAATTTAAACTCAGTATCCCGGCAGTGCCCTCCAACTCTTAGATCTTTCCTCACGAAGGCGCCTACTGACGTGACTTACATTTTTTTTTTTTTTTTATGAAAATCTAATGGACTTGTAACAAAGAGCTGACCACCTGAAAGGTATAAGCATGCTCATCCATCTCACTGTGACTTTACAGAGTTTTTCTAAATTTTGGGTAAATCGTTAAATTCTTTTTTATTTCTTTGACGAAATGGATATTTTCGTCTTAAAAAAATCAA
>NC_061109.1:79431684-79434184 GCF_015104395.2 Macrobrachium nipponense
AACCAAATAAACAACGACATTCTTGGTATTCAACCATATATGCAAAGACATTCTTGGTATTCAACCAATTATACAACAACATTCTTGTATTCTATCAAATATACAACGACAATCTTGGTATTCAACCAAATATACAACAACATTCTTGGTATTCAACCAATTATACAACGACAATGTTGGTATTCAACCAAATATACAACAACATTCATGGTATTAAATCAAATATACAACGACAATCTTGGTATTCAACCAAATATACAACAACATTCATGGTATTAAATCAAATATACAACGACAATCTTGGTATTCAACCAAATATACAACAACATTCTTGGTATTCAACCAAACCCAGGCGCAAATAAGGCAACGATAAAAATATCGAAGCAAAGGAGGAAACACTAAGAAGGCAACTATACACAAATGATAATATGAGGAAACAGGACGAACGATATAACCCTTAATTAAAAACATAAAGAAAACAAGACTAACAACAACAAAAAATCAAACTTAACAATGCAAAGAAATTAAAACCAAACGCAACAACATAATACAACTCGGACCAGGCTATATAAACAAAAAATGGGACCAAAAAATGAAAAATTGCAAAAAGCAACAAAAATGGGGACAAAATGACAACACAAATGATACAACACTGGCAACACAAACGAAGGAAGAATAAAGAAAAAAACTGATTCAAGTATAATACAAACGAACCTAGAACAATAACGCAAAGGATAAAGCACAAAACAACGCAAAAGCCTGAACACTAATAGCACAAACGACCTTAGCAGCAACTCATTAGGCGTAATGGGGTAACCGCAGCTCCCAAGACATTTTTACTCTCCTTGCAATTTGACGAAAATATTCTTTTTTGGCTTCAAGCTTGAGACTCGTTGTCTAATTCTTCAATTCCAGTTCCCAGACTGGACTGGACGCTTTTCTCTCTCTCTCTCTCTCTCTCTCTCTCTCTCTCTCTCTCTCTCTCTCTATATATATATATATATATATGATATATATATATATATATATATATATATACACACACACACATATACACACAAGTCCTCGCTTCCTTTCAAACATCTTATTCGCCTATACCATTACACACACACACACAAACACACAAACAAAATCTTATAATCTTGTTTGCTTAATCTTTTCTGATTATTGCTAGTTTCCAAAGTTTCGAATCTCTCTCTCTCTCTCTCTCTCTCTCTCTCTCTCTCTCTCTCTCTCTCTCTCTCTCTCTGCTTGAGGTTCCCGTTTCCATCTAAACATCCTATTCCTCTCTATACTCATATTAAAAAAACGCATAACAATGATTCAAACATACTAGAAATCTTTTCTTAACTTTTTTTTCACTGTTGCTAGTTTCCGAATTTACAAAACTCTCTCTCTCTCTCTCTCTCTCTCTCTTTACGTTTTCGCTTCCCTCTAGTCATCCTATTGCTCTTAATCTCTTCCCAGTATTGCTAGTTTCTATAATTCTCTCTCTCTCTCTCTCTCTCTCTCTCTCTCTCTCTCTCTCTCTCTCTCTCTCTCTCTCTCTCTGGCCCCCTTTGGCTGAATACACAAGGGGGACATTTCCCCTCATCACTCACACAAGTCGACGTTCGCATCACTGATTGCCATCGACTACCGCATGATTAATGACGGTCTCAAAATGTCGACTCAGATCGAGCAATTTCCAGGTCCAAGACTGCTGCCATCCACTCCAGGAGTCTTTCACAAATTTAACCAAGACTGCTGCCATCCACTCCGGGAGTCTTTCACAAATTTAACTAAGACTGCTGCCATCCACTCCAGGAATCTTTCACAAATTTAACCTTACTGCTGCTATCCACTCCAGGAGTCTTTCACAAATTTTAAATTTAACTAAGACTGCTGCCATCCACTCCAGGAGTCTTTCACAAATTTAACTAAGACTGTTAAGGAAGACTTTTGTGTCAATTCAGGGAGTGACGTGAGGACAAAAGTACCATCAAAGAGATATTATCTTAATGAATGTTATTCATCAGCTGAAATCGGCCTCGTGCTAAATTCAGAGCTGAGTCTGGCTTAGGCTAGATGAGGAAATGGGTAAAACCGTTACTATGGCATTTACACACAAACACACACACACTAACATAATTTCATAGTAAAAATCGAGGCAATGCAAACTCTACTTTATTTACGCCAGCGTTACTCACTCTCCAATATTCTACATCTCAACAACAAATTATTAATATCCATAAAATCAGATCTAAAACAATTCTTTGAAAGCAGAGCATTTCGGTCAAAATTCGTTAAACGTCCTCTTAGTTACCTCAAGATTGGTTTCAACAACAACAGATAAGAAAACAAGAAATTGTTGTAATTACATAATATTTGATAAAAAAAATCCTTTAAAATAAAAAAAAAATAATTTTTTCCCATTTCTTGATAAAAAAAATTGCTCACCAACAGGGGACCCATCATTTGAGTAGAGCATATTTTTATTTGTAATTGATGTATCTCAAAT
>NC_061109.1:79439184-79454184 GCF_015104395.2 Macrobrachium nipponense
CAGCAGGTGTATCGCAAGGGAGGCGGTATGAAACAGCACAGGTATGGGTAAGTAATGAAGGAAGTGTGTGGAAATGGGGAGAAAACAGTATGAGAAGAACACTTTGGTTGAGGAAGAGGAGGAGGAGGAAGGGGGAATGGAAAAAGTGCCTTGCCTCCCCCCCTAAGCGCCCCCAAACCCAAATCCCTCTTGTCTCCTCGGAGGAAGCTCCTGGGGCAGGCTCCCTAACCCCTGTTATCTCCATGGAGGAAGCAGGCATAATAAGATTTGGATGTCTCCGGCAGGTGGCTTTAATTGGCAGGTGGTATCAATAGGGACGGCGCTTAGAACACGCTGCCCCTCCGATCCCCCTCACCCACGCCCTCCCCCGACACCCGGAGCTCGGGATCCTTTGAGACATGATGAATATCAGAGCAACGACAAAGCAATTAGGGATTCCTTTGGCAAATCATTGTGAGGCTGCGTTCTAAAGTTATGCTGGATACAATTATCAGGTGCTATTACACAGCAGCAGCCTATCCAGGGCGTTCAACGTCTCACATTTCATAAAATCTAGACCACTTTCAGCAGAGTTTGTGAATATTTTCCTCTAAAACTAGATATTAGACCTTACCTTTTCCTATACAGGTATTTTTAGTACATCTTATTGTTTGGTAGATTTTCAACAGTTTTTTTTTATTTATTTTACAGTGCCCTACTGCTTGGCAGTTTT
Organism: Macrobrachium nipponense; assembly: GCF_015104395.2. Taxonomy (NCBI): domain Eukaryota; kingdom Metazoa; phylum Arthropoda; class Malacostraca; order Decapoda; family Palaemonidae; genus Macrobrachium; species Macrobrachium nipponense. Next base: position 79,439,897 of record NC_061109.1, read on the forward strand.
AAAAAGGTTATATACTGAAACCTTATTCAAATCTACCAAGCAATGAGATCAGTGTAAAAACCTTATGAAACCTTCTTAAAATCACTGTAGTGTTCATTAATCATTGCTTTACAGTTTTTAAAAACTTTTCAACTAGAAAAATACAGTCGACTTATAAGCCAGTTCTAAAGTTTTTGGTACACCCAAAATCCGCACACAAACTATGAAATGGTCAAAGGAATTTATAAAAACTGTTTATGAATTAACGTCAAACTGGCTAGCATTAAGCACACCATAAAAGTTACTACGAAGAAGAATGGCAACAACTAACAACACAAAACATTTCAAGCATTAAAAGTCCAGAGCATGGTTAACATAAGATGGTAAGTACCACCACAAATTCAAGTGGTTCACCATGGTTACTAAACCTGAAGACTAATCTTTAAGACAATACACGATAATACACAACTCAAAATGTTAAAGTACAATCAGAATTAGAATCGAGTGAAGTTAATCTGAATCTAAAGAGGTGTGATGTTCTATACTTTATTCAGCCCCAAAGGTTTCCGTATACAGATATATATATATATATATATATATATATATATATATATATATACATATATATATGTATATGTATATGTATGTATGTGTGTATATATCTACATAATGATATGTACAGCATATATCTTGCAGATAGTTTCGGTAACGACGCTTATACCATAAAAGGCGTCTGGCTGTCTTTGGTTTCACGACCTTCAAATAACAGTGCTAAAAGAAAAAATAAATAAATAAATAAAAAACTACAATGTAAATTTTTTTGTAGTGACCGAGATTTTTATGAGCGGATATGCCCGTTCCAAAAAAAAAATAAAATAAAATAAATAAATAAAATAAAAAACTGACCATATTGGAATGTCGGGCAGTCACTGCACACCTCTAAACTTCTATCTCCTTTGTTTGAAAATAAAATATTGGAGATATTTCCCCTCTGTTTTGTTTGGACAATTTCCGCTTGTTTAGGTAAAGTTAATAGCATTTCGTTTTCGGCTCAAAATACCAGTCTACAGAACTAAATTCTAATATTTTAATGGATCTGACGGTGGTAGGCAACGTCTCAAGTACATTTTACTGCCATCCTTTCGCAACAGGGAAAGGACAAGAAAGGATGACCAATCAGGTCCTTTTCTGGGAACACACAGCGATACAGGATAATACTGGCTAAATCCTGGTTGCCAGAAAAATCCTTTCGTAGGACACTTGTATGAGATTATCCACACATGTCCATGCAGTAATTTTCATTAAAGGAAACAGAAACACAAAGGCTGTGAGTGAATTGGCATAGTCGAAATTAACTCAGAGGTATAATTAGTAAGATTCGCCTTATTCAATCCCGTTTCTACATGAATGACTTTTATATCATTTGTTTCATTCATTACATCTACTTGTCCAGACTGTCCTCACAAAGACCGCCTTCATTTTCATTCTTCTCCCACCCACAACAAACCACTCCCTCCCCACCCTAACCCAACCCCACCGTCTCTCTCTCTCTCTCTCTCTCCCGGGTCCTGCCGCCAATCCCTTCTTTATCCCATGCGACCCTAAAAAGCATACGTCAGTCAAGGATGTCAGCCACACCCACCCACACCCACTTACCCTCACACAACAACCCCACACACACAGACACACACACACACACACATACACATTTCCTTACAGATTGCCGCCGAGTTCATAATGAGTTCCGAGCTCGAGGGTCGTTCAATATCACCTTTACGAGAGTTTCCTAGAAGTTTGACTCAAGTTTACGAGGGTCAAGGACTTAACCGAGGGGACTTAGGATGTGCTCATCTACTCCTCCTCCTCCCCCTCCTGATGAGGTGGGAGAAGCCTAAACTCGACTTAGAAAGGAAAACCATACCAGAGTTAGAGGACTTGATCTGTATTCAAAAACTAAGTTGTATGAAACCTACATTTTTTCCCGCAACGTGAATTGAATGTCACTAATAAAAAAAATAGGTAAATAGCAGTAAAAAGCAAGATATATTACTGAATCGACGTTCATTAAAAGTTTATGAAACGGCCATTTTCCTCTGCAATTGGCAAATGAACAGCTAATAAAAGGAATGAAAATTATCAAATGAAAATATAAACTTGAAGTGAATATTTTCTTTCATAAATTTAGCAGAGACATTTCGACAGAAGAAATTTGCATCATTAATAAAGTATATACAAAATTTATTTCTGGATACCTTGCAACTCCAACTGATCACATTTACTTATATATTTATTATCTATATTCTAATGAATGCATTTCTAACATTAACAGCAAACAAAATAAGAAGCATGAACATTGCAGTTATTTTCGAAAAAAAGACTTACAAATTGAAAGGCTGGAAATTTCATGAAACTTTCATAGTATGTAAACAAATCAACTGTAATAATTTCTATATTGTCTCTATAGTATTATGGTGTATATATTTCAAAGAAAATATACAGTAAAAATAAAGGATTAAATAGAAAAAATAAATAAGTAAAAAAAGACCAAATTGAAAGATAATAGCGGCAAAATAACCTTTTTTTTTTCTCAAAAGATCGGTATTATAAAAAAATTTAACTACGTCTCACTGACTGAACAGTAACTCCTTTCATGTGTCCCTTTCCACAAATCTCACTCATGTCCACTCCGGGGACAAACCCCCATCCTTATCAACGAACAGGAGGGGGACATATAATAGAAAAGGAGAGAGAGAGAGAGAGAGAGAGAAGAGAGAGAGAGAGAAACGAGGCGTCCAGGGGATTGATAAAAAGAACATAAGGAGTGGAGAGTAGGAGAGGAGGGGGAAAGAGTAGGGAAAGAAAAAGACCAAAAAAAAGGGAAAGAAGACGACGTGAAAGTGACCAAACCCCAAGGGAAAGAAGACGACCGTCATCTGGTTCCCTTGTGAATTTGAGCCTCAGTATTATAATAGGGATCGGAGACGATAATTAGTGACACGAAAGTGACGTCTCGTCCTTATCAATTTCGTATCACAATTTCATTTAATGATCGTCAACGTCACCTCGTTACACCGGGGAATGTTTCTTTACGAGAGAGAGAGAGAGAGAGAGAGAGAGAGAGAGAGAGAGAGAGAGAGAGCGCATATGTTTGGAGGGAAGACTGGTCAAGGGGGAGGAAACAAAGATTACCATGGAAGCGAGAGAGAGAGAGAGAGAGAGAGACCTTACCTTACAGAGCCTTACAGTTCATTCGGGTTGCCCCAGGTCCCTCAGTGTGAGGCGCCTCTAATGTCTCAGAGAGTTGCTAGTACATCTTCCGTATATTTTGCATCTTCCCAATCTTGGATGGTCTGGGATGCATTTTAGATATTTGTCGAGCTTCTTCTTAAACACATCTACGCTCACTCCTGATATATTCCTCGATGAGCTGGCAACGCATTGAATAGACGCTGCATTATCGATGCTGGTGCGTAGTGGATTAATGTTCTGTGTGCTTTCCTTATTTTTCCTGGTATAGTTTTTGGGCATATTAATCTACCTCTGCTTGCTCTTTCTGATATTTTTTAGTTCCATGATATTTTTCTTTTGTTATTCCTTCTATCTGTTTCCATGCCTGAATTATCATGTAGCGTTCTCTTTCTCCTTTCTAGACTATATAAGTTTTAAGGATTGTAGTCTTTCCCAGTAGTCTAGGTCCTTAACTTCTTTCTATTATAGCTGTAAAGGGACCTTTGTACACTCTCTATTGTGCAATATCCTTTTGATAGTGTGGGCACCATATCATATTGCATTCAAGTGGACTACGAACATATGTTTTTATAAAGCATAATCATGTGTTCAGCTTTTCTTGTTTTTGAAGTGCCGTAACAACATTCCCATTTTTTGCTTTACTTTTGCCAACAGAATGGCTATTTGATCATTGCATAACATGTTCCTATTCATCATCACACCAAAGTCTTTAACTGCTTCCTTATTTTTGATTGTCTCATTATTAGGTTCCCCTATATGCATATAGCTTTCCTTCTCTGTCTCCATAATTTATTGATTCAAATTTATCAGAGTTAAATACCATCCTATTTACCTCTGCCCAATCATATACTTTGTTAAGGTCTCTTTGTAGAGCGTTCCTATCTTCATCACAAGTAATTTCTCTACTTATTCTTGTGTAATCAGCGAAACTACTCACTACCGAATCCTTAACTTACTGTCTATGTCTTCAATCATAATAACAAAACAATATTGCAGCTAGCACCGTACTTGTGGCACACCGGATATCACCTTGGTTTCATCCGATTTCTCATCGTTTGCAATAACTATCCTGTTTTTCTGTTGTGGGTAAAAATTCTTTTAACCATCTTCCTACTTTATCTACGATATTGTGTTTTTCTAATTTTCTTTGCTAATATATTATGGTCTACTTGTCAAAGCTTTGCAAAGTCTAGAAAAATAAACATCTGTTTCATTTCCGCTTTTTCATATTTTTGGAATATGTTCTCACGGTGGGGGACTAACAAAGTTGGGTTTGTGTACTTTTTAAGGGTACGAAACCGTGTTGTCCTATATTAACAAATTATTTTTTTAAATTAAATGTTCATAATATTTTTTCTTCATACCCTTTCATACACTTTTTCATAATAGTGATGTTAGACTCACAGGCCTATAATTACTTTGCCTCTAGTCTTGATCCACTTTTGAAAGTAGGGGTGATATTGCTAATTTGTGCTCATTCATAAAATCTTGCCTGTAATTCTACACTTTGTCTTAATAATATTGCAAGTGGCTTTGCGATAGAATGAACTACTTTCTTTAACAAATAGCAGGGACTCCATCCGGCCCTGCAGCAGCTCCATTTTTAATTTCAATTAATTGCCTGCACAATATCAGCTTCATTTAATTTCTATGTCGCTAAATATTCACTATTTTCGTCCCCTTACTTCTATATCATTATCTTCATTATCTTAATTTCTAGGGGTGAAATTCTCTCTTATATCGTTCTGCCAGTATGTTGCAAATTTTCCTTTTTTTTCATTCGTTAATCTCCCTTCAATTCTCAGAGGGGCCTATTTCTATTCTTCCTTTATTTCTCTTCTTCGCATATGAGTATAAAATAGTTTTGGGGTTTTGCTTGATATTTAATAGGGTTTTTTTCTTTTTCCAAGTCCCCGTTTTTTTCATTTTCTTTTGATTGTATAATCTTTTGTTCTGCATTTTCCCCTATCTTACTTTTTAGTTCTATAACTTTCCATGCATTTTTTTTCTTTTGCAAGACCTTTTTTCCACTTTCTGATTTTCTGGAACAAGATCCTTCTGTCTCTTGGTATGCATGAATGATGTTTTACTTTTCTTCTTTCGGTATATATTTATCCACTATTTTCTCCAAATTTATATAATATCTCCGTATTTACCCTTATGTCATCACTTACGAAAATGTTATCCACCCAATTTTGTTTAATTCTTCATTAATTTCTGACCATTTTATATTTTTACTGTAGAAGTTGTTTATTTCCATATCCACCCTTCCCACTTTTTCATTTTCTTTTTGCTTATCTCTATTTTCACTTGCTTTGGAATGAACTGTTAAGTCTATGACATTATGATCTGAAATACTCGCATTATAAACTATATTTCTTTAACATAATTCATCTCGTTCCACAAATACTAGTCTAAAGTATTTTCCTTTCTGTTGGCAGGTGATTTATTTGTTGAATGTTGTATTCTAGTAGCATATCTAATAGCTGTTTTTCAAATTGCCTCTTATCTTCTGCACTACTATTACTCTCTTTTTTATATGTATAAGTCAACCACAGTCTCCTATTCGTTTTCTTTCCATTCTACGAAAGGAAGTTGAAGTCACCAGATAGGAGAATAGTCCAGTCCTTGTGATTTCTACATATATCATCCAATTTTTCAAATTATTAAAGTCAAACTCTTTAGTATTAGGAGGTCTATATATTACTATGTTCATCATTTTTCAGATTCAAATTCTACCGCTATTAGTTCACATTCTGAGGTTACTATATTTCTCGTATATTTTTCCTTGTTTTTTTTGTCGCTTTCCCATATATTGCGGTTCCCCCTTGATTCCTATTTTTTCTATCTGATCTATAAGTTTGGAAACCCTTTTATTTTGATCATCATTCCCAGTCTCTTTGGAAATACCAGGTTTTCACTTATGATTATTATTTTCTATTTTTCTTTCATTTTGGGGTTAGTTTCTTCTAAGTACTCTATTTTTCTTTTTGAGTTACTCGTAAACCCTAAAACCCTGCGCATTTCAGCACTATGATGGTTTGCGTTTTTTTCTCCTTCATTTAATATTTGTAGTAATAAGGATTTTCCATGTCTTTCCTGTTCTGGTATGTTGTTCTTTTTTTTTCATTTCCAGAAATTCTGACATAAAAAAAAAATCCAACTTTTCCATAATATTTGATCTTCCCTTCTCTAATTATTCATTTTGTGTCTGAATCTGCATTTTCTCCGTTTCTTTCTGCAATAATCCTCTTGCATAAATACAGTTTATTATCTCTTGAGTAATATTCGGAGCTTATGCTTGAAATTGTTTTTTTGCTGACACCTCTGCACATCTCATTGGTGGTTTGCTTTTCTCTTTTACCTGATATTCTTGATTTCTCTCTTTTATTTGTTTCTTTCCTTATTTTGGATTTTATTACTTGGTTGGTTATTTATTTGATTATGATTCATGGCTACAGGGTTGCATATATTTGCATTTTTTGTCGAACTTACATCCTTTTCCTTCTTTTAGGTTTTTACATATTTTTTGGATGCAGATCTCTGCAATCATCCCCATAGCCATCTAAGTATGCACATTTACCATATATTTCATAGTTTTGACATACCTTAGGATGTTTGTAGTAACATCTTTCTCCAAATCTGCAATTCCCTCTTTTCAAAAGGTTGCAGATTTGTCTTTTCTTGTCTATTTTTTTTCCTCTTTCCCCGTCATTGTGTAGATCTGGGTAGAGCCTCTTCGGGATTTGCTTTTTCTGTGTCATATAGTAAATTTATTTATTCGTAGGTATGCTGTTTTATTGCCTCATATGTAGTATCAATGAGTATCTCTGCATCCATACTTTTATCTTTTTTCTTTTTGTTTGTTTTCCTATTTTTTTCTGTCATTTCATTTTTGTTTATTCTCTTTCCGTTTTCCCTCTTCTTTTTCTTTTTCATTCTTCTTCTTCCCTCCTCTTCTTTCTTCATCCTCAACTATTTGTACATTCAATCTTGATTTAATAACATTGTCTATCCATGATAGACATGTTGAACAAAACAAAAAATTCTTGTAATCTTTTTTCTAAATCTTGCATTACCTCAGCACACTGTGGATAGGTCGGAATGTTGCATGCAGCACATTTTCTGATTAGGTTTTGTGGATTGACTATGCTATCCAAACCTTACACAGTTTGCATGCTTTTGGCATTCTTTTTCCCTAAGCATCAATTAGGATATTCACAAGATTCACCTTATTCATTTTCTTTGTCGGAATATGTTGGGTTTATGTATATTTTCTTTATGAGTCTCTGACCACTTGGATTTTATTTTTGGGAACTTCTTCAATTATTTCAAGATGCATTAGATTTGTTCCAGTTTGAAGGATTATATCCTTTAATATATCTATGAATGCTTTTGTATCTTTTTGGGTTAGGACTGTTGCTGTTTCATAGATGAGAAAATGCCAGTTCCCTTCCTGCTACTCATCGTATTGCGAATCTGCCAAGCAGCTAAATTACGCCACCTTTTTCCCCGCAGTTGGAACTTACTGCCATCTTGTTCTGATTTCAGTATTACACCTTGTTAAACTAACTTAGAAGACGCTTTATCCTACTATTTTTCACACTAATCTTATCACCGATAGTTCACGAACATTCTAGATATTTCTCAATTCTAGTCGTATGTTAAACTTGTGATATGTTTGATTAATCTGACTTCACGGGGGGGGGGGGGGGGGGCGGGGTACGTCTCACCAAGCAAGATGGCTTACTGAAAAAGAAAAAGAGAGAGAGAGAGAGAGAATTAGATGCGGAAACTTCAGACCAAATTCTAAAACTAAGGAGAAAAAACATTCGTCTCAATTTAAGACGCAAATGTATATATATATATATATGTATATATATATATATACATAGATAGATAGATAGATAAACAGAAATCATATCAAACTGATACATTTGCGTCTTAAATTGAGACGAATGTTTTTTCTGCCTAGTTTTAGAATTTGGTCTGCAAATATGTTTTTAATGTGTGTGTGCAAGCAACTTTTTACCAATTACGCACGTCATTGTAATATCCACAATTCCCTCATAATTTCTTCAATGTTAAAAGGGCACTATAGTTACTACATACACACATACATAAATAAATACATGTATATATGTGTCCGTGAAAACAGGCCGTACATGAACATACATTATGACACTATTCAGATGACAATGCGGCGAATAATGGAAAACCTGAGGCAAATACAGCGAAATCTGGAATAACATGGCTTCACTTCTACCTACTATCCATCATGACCTCGTGGTCAGCACAGCTCTGTACCTAGCACTTGTTCATAGTATGTATTAAACACACACACACACACACACACACACACACACAACGGAAGAATGCGCCCGGAGTCACTAACTAAACTTTCACATTTCCAGATGTTGGTCGAAGCTGACGTGTAAAAACCATCATATTCGTGTCTCCTTATCTTGCGGATCCCTGTCTCCCTCCTTTTTTGTTTGCGCTCGCTCTCTCTCTCTCTCTCTCTCTCTCTCTCTCTCTCTTTGGACGGGTTTCTCCTAAGCACTTGTGGCCTTGAATAATATATATAGCTTATATGATTAAAAAACTAATGTAGTTTCTTCAGCGGCTTTATTCATGCCTTATTATCTAAATGAATATTCACCTTCTCCTGCATTCCTTTGTCTTGCACTTTATAACCTCCACTCTCTTAGTATTCTTTCATTTCTGAAGCCTGAAGACGAGACAATATGTAATGTGGTATTCTGAACAAATTCGGAGACGGAAATGACTGTAACAGCAACAAAAGGTATTCCACTTCATAGGAACAGGAGGGATACTGCGGTTACACATACGAAAATAATAATGTATATAATTCCTTTTTAGATCAAAGTAAACGAGAGCGTTTCCATTAGATATGCATGTATAAAAACCTGATATTTATTCTACTATATTTTGCTAAATACACAATTCATGAGTTTTAAGTGTGTTCTACAACCTGTATACATGTATATATGTGTATTACAGACACACACACACACAAATATATAGATATATAAATAATATATATAAGTAAAAAATAAAAATATATATATATATAGATATATATATATATATTTACATATATATATATATATATATATATATATATATATTATTTACATAATATATATATATATATATATATATATCTATATATATATATATATATATATATAATGTAACATCGATCGATCGATCGATCGATCGATCGATCGATCGAGAGAGAGAGAGAGAGAGAGAGAGAGAGAGAGAGAGAGAGAGTCACGCACTTTCAGATCTAAATATAAATCTTGACATACGAAAAGAACCATATATGTATAGTATACGTAACCACAATCAGAATAACTAACCGCATCGACGAATACCAATGATCCCCTTACAACCCCTCTGTCAGAGAACGGCCTTCCCACGCACGGGGGAGCCATTTCCGAAAACTGGAACAGAAAAGGAAGGCACCATTTTGCCAAAAGATTACACGCAATCACATGTAGCTAACCTTGCGTAGGCTAAACAAGTGAACGGTGGGAATGGTGATGGTGGTGGAGGAGGGGGAGGAGTAGGGGGTTATCAAAAGCCAACAGAGGCCGCTCGGCCAACTATAAGCGGGCAGGGTTTACTGGCTGCAATATTGGCTCCGCGGATTTTGGCCCGTGTCGTGACAAACTTACGATAATCACATTCTGATAGCAAGGGGGCCTGGAGGTGAGTCCAAACTCTGGCGTAAAAAAAAAATAAATAAATAAATACAGTAATAATGATTATGAATATGAAAATAAAAACCTCACATCTCAGGCCATCGACGAAAGATAACAGAACAGTATTATTATTATTTTTTTTTTTTCTCTATCACAGTCCTCCAATTCGACTGGGTGGTATGTATAGTGCGGGGTTCGGGGTGCATCCTGCCTCCTTAGGAGTCCATCACTTTTCTTACTATGTGCGCCGTTTCTAGGATCACACTCTTCTTCATGAGTCCTGGAGCTACTTCAGCGTCTAGTTTTTCTAGATTCCTTTTCAGGGATCTTGGGATCATGCCTAGTGCTCCTATGATTATGGGTACGATTTCCACTGGCATATCCCATATCCTTCTTATTTCTATTTTCTGATCTTGATACTTATCCATTTTTTCCCTCTCTTTCTCTTCAACTCTCTGTCCCATAGTATTGCGAACATCAATGAGTGATACTTTCTTCTTGACTTTGTCAATCAACGTCACGTCTGGTCTATTTGCACGTATCACCCTATCTGTTCTGATACCATAGTCCCAGAGGATCTTTGCCTGATCGTTTTCTATCACTCCCTCAGGTTGGTGCTCGTACCACTTATTACTGCAAGGTAGCTGATGTTTCTTGCACAGGCTCCGGTGGAGGGCTTTTGCCACTGAATCATGCCTCTTTTTGTACTAGCTCTGAGCAAGTGCCGGGCATTCGCTTGCTATGTGGTTTATGGTTTAATTTTTCGTATTGCACTTCCTACATATGGGAGATATGTTATTTCCATCTATCGTTCTTTGAACATATCTGGTTCTTAGGGCCTGATCTTGTGCCGCTGTATCATTCCTTCAGTTTCCTTCTTTAGCTCTCCCCTCTGACCATAGCCATGTGTCATCGCTGGCTAGTTCTTTAGTCTGTCTCATGTATTGTCCGTGCATTGGTTTGTTGTGCCATTCCTCTGTTCTGTTTGTCATTCTCATGTCTCTGTATATTTCTGGGTCTTCGTCTACTTTTGTTAGTCCTTCTTCCCATGCACTCTTTAGCCACTCGTCTTCACTGGTTTTCAGATATTGCCCCAGTGCTCTGTTCTCGATGTTGACGCAGTCCTCTATACTTAGTCCTCTCCCTCCTTCCTTTCGTGCTATGTATAGTCTGGCCGTATTTGCTCTTGGGTGTAGTGCTTTGAGTATTGTCATATGTTTCCTGGTTTTCTGATCTATGCTGCGGAGTTCTGCTTTCGTCCATTCCACTATTCCAGCGCTGTATCTGATTACTGGCACTGCCCATGTGTTGATGGCTTTTATCATATTTCCGGCGTTGAGTTTTGACTTGAGTATAGCCTTGAGTCTCTGCATATATTCTTTCCTGATCGTGTCCTTCCTCTCTTGGTGTTTTATATCCCCTCCTTCCATTATTCCCAAGTATTATTATTATTATTATTATTATTATTATTATTCAGATGATGAACCCTATCCATATGGAACAATCCCACAGGAGCCATTGACTTGAAACTTAGGCTTCCAAAGAAAATAGTGCTCATTAGGAAGAAGTAAGAGAAGATAAACCAAAATACAGAAAGAAGAGATCTCACTTATTAAAGAGATCTTTACATTAATAAACAGATAAAAATGTATTGAAATACAAGAACCTTTGAGTTCCAATTGCACGGCATCCACAGGGAGCCGAGACCGCTCTCCCTCCTTCATTTTTCATTCCCATTTCTTGACGTGAAATAAAAAAAATAGCGTCTCATTTAACCGTAAACAAAATCTCCTTTTATTCCTTCCCTTTTTGCTACATAAATTCGCAGCTCTCCCAAGTTGTGCTAATGACCCTTCTCTGTGTATTCGCGTTAAGGCCATTTGGCGTACTCTTTCCCCCCAATCTTTCTCTGAAGCGTTCCATGCAAATGCATGTGTTGCAAGAATACGCGTGAATTTATGTTTCAATTTCCCCCTTCCCTTCCTACCCCACCTTCCTTAACTTGCGCGCCATCATATTCGGAACCCGGAGGAAGGGAGGATGTAAAAAATAAATTTCTTCCTTTCGCAGGTAAATTATGAACGTCGGTTCACTTAATAACTGACATCAGACACCTCGCTGCCTCACCTTTACAACACCTTAGTATCAATCTTCTTTTTTTTCCTTTTTTTTTTTTAGCATCAATCTTCTTTTTTTCCTTTTTTTAATTTCTTTTTTCTTTAATCTCTTCCTTAAAGCAGCTTTGTCTTCAGGGAGACCTGTCCGCTTTCTTCAAGTTAGGTATTTGCATTTTTCATACAACATGTGATTTGGATATTAATAGGTAACCTAAAACAAGCACATACATATATGTATATATTATAATAGTGTGCGTGCAAATTATCAAGAAAAACAGTTTATTAGCGTTTAGAATTAAGGCTCTTCAGTACATACACGATGTGTTGCAGTAATAAATAAAAAAAAAGTCTATAGATCTATCAACAAATTAACAAAGATCCAACAACTTCTGTTTAGCCTAACAACACTTTTGTTATGTGCCAAAAACACACCTTCCACAATCGAGTGAATTCGGGTAGACGACTGAGAGTTTCCAGATCCTAAAGAGACAAGACTTCTGGAACCCGATGGTTAACCAATCCGATATACTCTGCATGTCTCTCCATTCCGCAATAAGGGATTCTCTGCTTTCCTCTGTATCTCCCCGAATCATCTAACCTCTCGCAATGTCTTGGCTTAATCTGGAAAGCACTTCCTGCCCTTCTCAGTATATTAAACACCTAATACACATCACTGCCTACCTTTCCCAATTTCAAGAAACTATTAAACTACAACATTCAGATAGTATTTTATTTACATTCACTATAAATCATCAATATTTCTCTTCAATAACATAATGCTCACGTGGCCTTGCTATATCATTTATTGATAAATTAACAACAAATTAACAACTCCACGACCTACCATCAACAAAACATGGCCGAGGTCAGACCCATTTGAGTACTTCACTCTCACAGACGGGTGATAGTAACAGATAAGAAAACTTTCTCTGTAAATGGCTAACAAAAGTAAGAGAGGAATAAAAGGAAGCAGCTGAATTACACCCTAATAAAAGCAAGAAAAGTTAAAAATGATTGAGAGAATTTCCTTCAGCTGGACAACATGAGAAATAGATACAAATAAGGTGGAAGCCAAATGAAGAGAAAATCAAGAGAGAGAGAGAGAGAGAGAGAGAGAGAGAGAGAGAGAGAGTCCTCTCGACTGCACACCTTTATAACAAAAAGGAAGAAAGAAAAAAAAAAAACTATGACCGGAACAGGGAATCGGCCCAGAATATCTTCGCATGAAATGTACCGGCTCGAGGGCAAACAACGAGGAGAAGAGAGGAGAGGAGAGAAGAGAGAGAGGAAGAGAGAAGAGGAGAGAATGAATAGAGAGAGAGACTAATTGTTTCTGTATCGCCAAAAGCAGTTTGTGATATTTGTTTTAAGCGTTTTTTCCCTGAGAGAGAGAGAGAGAGAGAGAGAGAGAGAGAGAGAGAGAGAGAGACTCCGAACGAGGCATGTCCGTTCCCTTGTGACTTTCACTGTCAGCAGATCGGAAAAAACTGTGCCCATGTATGGTACCGGCTGTTTATACAGGGTGGCATTTCACTTAAAAGATACCCACGGGATGCTAGTCATGCGTATGGGTGTGGGGTCGATGGGGGGGGGGGGGGGGGGGGGGGGGGGGCGGGGGGGGGGGGGGGGGGGGGGGGGGGGGGGGGGGGGGGGGGGGCCCCCCCCCATTACTGGGAGAAAGTCTTAGGAAGCCTATCCAAGTAGTCGGAATATGTGTTCTGACACGACGATCTCTCTCTCTATCTCTCTCTCTCTCTCTCTCTCTCTCTCTCCAGTCAGGTAGATAACAAAATAGCATAGGACAAGTATCTTAAATTTATGATGAACTTTTCTCAAAGGGTATAAATATAAACTATATATATATATATATATATATATATATATATATATATATATATATATATATATATATATATATATCAATAGTTCAACTCCATTCATCAAGGTAAACGTAAAAATCTAAGCAAAATGAAAACCTATTTCCTAATATTTTTGGACACATTTTCCACAAGATACCTTGATTTCGTTTATGGGAACAAACCGTTTTCTACCGAGCCAGCATTCGAGCCTACCTTATTCCTCAAATAATACAATCACGGTCCAGATATATCTAGACCGTGAATACAATAAACCATTATCAATCCTGATCCAGGAAAGTTAAGTGAAAAATATCGGACATTAAAGCAAGGATAACAAATATTAAAATCCC
>NC_061109.1:79459184-79464184 GCF_015104395.2 Macrobrachium nipponense
AGTTGTAAGAGGAGGCGAAGAAATATACAGAAAGAAGAGATCTAACTTATTTTTAAAAAATACGATTTATTCTATCAACGAGCGATGGCTGAGTCAGGGTAGATTACAAGATCCAAAAATAATAATTCTCTCCTTACACTAGAACTGATGGCAAAAGATACCAAACATAAAAATCAGAAATAATCATATCAGAACACTACCTGTGACTTGGTATGGAGAATGGAAACTCACCTTCATTCCAAGAGTCTTTGACTGAAAACATATCCTTACCTGAAACGAGAAGAAAAATACATAAGAACAGGATCACAAGACTTTGATTTACAGAAATGTAAATTGGGTATATCATATAAATTTGCTCCTAACTTCTTTGCCTTCAGCTTTTCCCATTTCTATATGGGGTAGCTGTTTCTATAGTCAGCCTTCTCCATCTCCTAACAAAGTAGAATAAAAAATTATACCCTTTTCTTAATTATTAAATTTTACGCTAATTCTTTTGCTAATAATCTGGGGATATGGATTCAAAAACTTTTAAAATGACGTGTAAACTTTATTCTTAAAGAACAAAATAGGATAAAAGCCTCACAATCATGCTTACAGTAAATTAATAAAGAAATAAAGGAGTTACTTTCATACCAGCTTCGAACCTACGAAGCCAGAGAAACTTTTATCAATTTTCTTAAACTCTCGAAGAACTTCAGACAGCACTTAAAAGTTGTCCTTCTCTGGGGGGAAGTGGCTTACACTTTCAGCCTGCACTTCACTGCCACGCTAAATAAAAGATAATTCCTCTTCCGAATCGAAGATAATTCCTTTGTGCTGTTCACAAACGTAAAAAAAAATGCTTTTAATACAGTAACAACGTCAATCATAATAGACTATAACTTTACCTTACGTTATCTTTACAACTTTATCTTCCTTTGCTACAAACGCTTTCAGCAATTTACAAAAAAAGAGGAAGAAAAACTATTCCTACTTTAATTAATCAATTGGTAAGTAACCCCAAAAAAATTGCAACAACGCCTTTGAGCAATTACATAAAAGAAAAAAATATCAAACCCTTCCCACTTTATATAAGCAATTGGTAAATACCTAAAATACAATATTGCATTAATAATGCCTTTGAGCAATTTACATAAATTTAAAGAAAAATAAAAAATAAAACCTTCCTAATTAAACTAAACAATTGATAAATACCTGAAACAGACTACGATAGAGAAAAAGCGACGGCAATCAACACAAAGCGACTGCTCAAAATTCTCTTGGTGAGACACGTAACAGAGATCCACACGAAGGCATCGACAAAGAAGGCTTAATACAATGACGGAAAGAAAGAAAAACGCAGAATTAAAATACTCTAGACAATGATGTTATTGCTGTACTAGTATAGTAACACATCCGCTCTGATAAAACCCCAGGCAAACAGCCTTTAGAAACATATCAGCGAGACAATTAATAAACTGATACGACTGTCAGCAAAAAACTCATTTCATGTACGTTCCAAAGTAAAGCTTGGATTGAGACAGGTTTTTAAATCGCATTATGACAATACTGCTGAGGTCACGCTGATCAATTCAGTTCATGCTAAAAATAAATTTGATTGTCAAGGAGAAATGAGGAGCCTTTCAGATAATCAACATTCTTTAGGAGAGCAATAATAATAATCCAGTATGTTTTCCCCGAATGATAAATAACATTATCGACAGAATACAGTATGCTCAGAACAATCAGCCCCGCTCATTTCGTGATTAATCAGAAAATATCTGGCTGTCACAACTGCCAATGTCAATGACATAGATATAAGATGATGAAATAATCCAATTGGCGACATCAGAACACTGCGACAGACAATTTGCAAACATATAGGAAGGCTCAGAATTCCATATACAGGCTGGCCTGGGCTGGACGACAGCAACATTAAACAGGAAGTTCGTTAACCGTAGACTACATAAAAAAAAAAAAAAAAAAAAAAAGCTACACTTCTGGTCTGGGCTCAGTTTTCTTCTTTTCATCAAATGGGGATTTCATACTGTGAAAGAATGCTTTTCAAGTTATTTTGCTTGTTTTTGTTTATTTTTGAGCTGACGTAAAATAAACCTTTAAAATCACTTCGGTTGATCACGATTGGCATAAAGGAAACTTGTCGTCACTGACATGTTTACACATCTATAATTTTAACTTTCATTCATGAAGAGCACAATTGTTAATTTCATCCTCTCGTTAGCAACACCTGGATGAAACAGACTACAACATAATAATAATAATAATAATAATAATAATAATAATAATAATAATAATAATAATAATAATAATATATTTCGGAAGGAGACCCTCTCGTAGACATATTTTGTTAAAAATGATTGCTGCTTCAGCAATATTAATCTTGTAGAGAGTCTTCTCTATTTTTTCTGATGACGGCTTTCTCGTTGTTGCTTAGACTGGCGAACAACGCACCAAAGGGCATGGAAAAATTCGGTTGGGTCATTTGGTTTATCATTGCTAAAATAAACCGCCCAAATTTTGCCAAGCCCTTTGGTGTCGTTTGCTCGTCAGTCTAAGCAACAACGAGAGCCGTTTCATCAGAAAAAATAGAGAAGACTTTCTACAGATTAATAGTGCTGAAGCAGCAATCATTTTTAACAAAATAATAATAATAATAATAATAATAATAATAATAATAATAATAATAATAATAATTAATTTCCTTGAAATACGAGTAATACTGAAAAACACGAAAAATATTGATAAAATGTAATAAACAAAGATGGTATCCATCAATAATAATAATAATAATAATAATAATAAATAATAATAATAATAATAATAATAATAATAATCCATTACACTGATAGAAAAACATTAGACAAAAAAAAAAAGTGTATAAACGGAGACAATTACTGGTGAGCAAAACCAACCATTTTTCTCCCTTTTAATGAAGACCTTTTCGGAGTCTAATTAAAATAGAGTAGGACACAACGAAAACAAAAGTTTTCTCCCTCTGAAAAAAAAGCATAAATAGGAAGGGAAAAAAAGGCACCGGGACGATTAAAGTATTTAGCGCTAAACAATGTTGATATTTCTGCGTTTATTTAAGCCATGGAAATTACCTCTTTTAGATGCAAAAAGCTTACGCGATGAATGTTATGCAGCTATTTGCCGGCATGGGGCCAGGGGGAAATTAAAAAATTTTAGGCTCTGCGGATCCTGCACCTTTTTTGATGATACATTTTAAAATATGATATATATACTATATAGTATATACTATATATAGATATATATATATATATATATATATATATATATATATATATATATATATATTCATATATCACATACTGCATACATACACGTTACCTTTTCACAGCCTTCAGATTTTGGACATTATATTGAAGTACTATGAAAATTTCAGAAAATTTAAAAAGTTGCAAGAAACATACAGGTGCACCATTCAATATTTTCCGGTCAAAAAACAAAAACAATCTTGGGAAACAAATTGACTTTCTAGCAAAATGCATGAATTTTTTTTATAAATATATATACACATAACCAAAGGATATCAAATTAATTTGTTCAGGCTCAGACAAAGAAAGTAACATCCTATATTAATTAACTTTTATGAAAAAGACAGAGCTCCGTGAATGGAATCCAATTAGTTTTTCCAGGCTATTTCGGTACAGCAAAACAAAAATTGCATTTACAACTGCCGACCCTGTCATTTCTGTACTGATACATGAACTATCAACCACAGCAATCTAGATCTTACCCAACACAACGAAGCATTTGATTTACCTCGTTGGGCGAAGAATTTGTTAACTGTTTTTTAAATTTTTTAATTTCTCATTTGAAAAATGTTTACACTCAGAAGACGTTACTCTAAAATAAAATAAGTAATGTTGTGTACATTAAACACACACACACGTACATACATCCATCATATTATATATATATATATATATATATATATATATATATATATATATATATATAAACCCACAGTTATATATACTGACCTACGCTGTATATTACAAACAGGACCCAAGTCCATTGCAGAGGGAATATGGAGACAAACATGCATATATACTCATTTTCATAATAACAGCCGAGACTCAAATTGGTATCCATCTAAAACCTCACCCACGAAGGGTAACACCGGTGGTTTAAATGCCACTGACCGGCTGACCAGGGAGTGTAAGGTATTTGTCGACGAGGTAAAGATTCTGAAGGAAAGGGTGAGAGGCTAACTTTTGTAAAAGAGTAAATGAAATAAAGGTGACCGTAAAAATCAGGATGGCGTAAGTCAGGACCTTTTACTGAGAAAGTCAGACAGATGACAAAAGTGCTGATAAGGGAAGAACAGTATGATTATAGATATTTATGGTTATGTGTGAAGTTTGGGAGTAAAGAGGGAAAACTAGATAAAGCAAAAATAAAAATTGAAAAAGCTTACGACAAAAATGATAAGAGATGCAATGTGCAGGGCGCTGAGGATAGGATTTTCTGAACATTCAAGATTTTGGGATGGATGAGGAGAAGAGAAATCTTGATGTAATAAAGGGCCTGAGATAACACACCCGGTATGTTTCCATAGCCATAAAACATCTCTAGAACATAAACGAATCGTGGAAGGTGTGTTCTTTGCAGATGATACAGCACTGATTGGGGACAGCGAGGAAAAACTGCAGAAGTTACTGAAAGAATTTGACATTGTTCGTAAGAGGACAATGTTGATAGTAAACGTGAGAATGAATAATATTATAAAAGTAAATGAAACCCAGAATACCGTAGCAATGAATGGGAAAAGTGTTGTGGAATAACTGAAGCTGTAGAATTAGATAGGTATTCAAGAGAAAATATAAATGATGAAGGTACGACATAAAAATAAGTGATTCATAGATCGAGTCAAGTCAAGAAGGTGGCAGAATCTGTGAAAATGATTTGGAAGAGAGTTGCAGTGTATATGGAAGCTAATGTTGGGATGCAGGAAGCGAATTTTGACCCAATAC
>NC_061109.1:79469184-79471684 GCF_015104395.2 Macrobrachium nipponense
CGAGGGATGCAGAATATTACAATTCAATTAAAAGCTATATACCATGGAGAGAAAGGTGAATGCCATGGTATTCAAGTAAATGCGGTCTAGTGAGTATAGAAACTAATTAAATATTTAGCCTAGTGGATATATATATATATATATAATATATATATATATATTTTATATATATATATATATATATATATATATACGAACGGGAATCATTAAATGCATTTACACATCAGCTCAGAGAGAGAGAGAGAGGAGAGAGAGAGAGAGAGAGAGAGAGAGAGAGAGAGAGAGAGAGACATGACAATAGCAGAATATAATGCTATACTTCATCTCAAGCAATGGCAGACATTTTTCCTTGTATTGTTTGAAGTTACAACAGAGGAGAGAGAGAGAGAGAGGGCACATGGGAATAGCACAATACAATGCTACGCTTCATCTCAAGCTATGCCAGACCTTTTTCCCCAAACTGATTGAAGTTACAGGAAGGAAACGAGAGAGAGAGAGAGAGAGAGAGAGAGAGAAGGTTGAATGGTGAAACAGCCTCTCAACTTGAAATTAATTAATTCCGAATGAGAAACACCCTAATTAGTTTTTCCATTCTTTCACGGAGAAACATTCCCCCCCCCCCCCCCCCCGCCCCCACCACGTCTTTCCGGACTGGAGTTACTTCTTGGACTACCTAAGCGCCCCCCCTCCGCACTCCCCACTTCACCAAACGCAACCCGACCTCACCCCACCCAACCCCAACTAACCCAAGTACCTCCACACCTTCACTAAGTGCCCTTCTAGCTTGCAAGTCCTAATTGTTTGTATTCTAATAGATTTTTCCCCCTAATCTCAAAGGTGAAAAGAAACTTTACGCAGAGAATATAATTTTTCGGAGTATGGGCACTGAAGGTAATGCAAGCATAAAAATAGTTTCTTTATTATAGAACTTAAGTCAATATATTCTTGGCCAATTTGAATAAATAATATATAAAATATATAACATATATATGTATTGTACACATCTATATATATATATATATCATATATATATATATATATATAGATAATATATATATATATACAGTACAACATGTTATATATATCTTATATATTATTTATTAAAATTGGCCAAGGATGTATTGACTTTGAGTTCTATAATAAAGAATCTATGCTCGCATTACCTCCAGTGACTATACTCCGAAAAGTGCATATATATATATAATATATATATATATATATATATATATATATATATATATATATATACATACATACATACATATACATACATACATACATACACAAATGTATATTATATATATGAGGGAACTGTGATCATGAGTTTAAAGCATAAGAAGTAACTGACAGCGCGAACAACTGAAATCCTTAACTAATAGACAAGTAGTAAGTCATTATGAAATATAAATTCAAAATGTCACCCTTGCATGCGTAAAATACATAAAACTTTTCCCTGAGATTTATTTGAAAAAACTACACATGTAATAATTATGTTCATAAAACTGGACATCTAATAATTATTTTCACGCTGCTGAAGCGAAGTAATTACTGGGGCCGGGGTAATTATTAGAGACATTGAAATAATTTAGAATGGCGTAATTATTGGGTTAGTGAGGTAAGCCTTCTTTTATTACGCCAAATTCAATTATTTTTTACCTACTGATTATGTTCAAGTCTTTTCGTTATTAGAATCTATTAAGCCGCATAAACTGACATTGTATCTATCGATGGGTACTTCCCCACAGTGAAGTGAATAAGAAACTGCGTAAAATGTATAAAACTCACAAAGCTTTTTCCTTTGCTACAAATTGGGCGCTCAAAACAATTATGCAAATGAGCTCAGATTACGCTTTACCGGATGAAGACGCTAAACTTACGTCCGTAGATCATTAAAATAAAACTCCCACGTATTACCTGTTCACGGGATGAATCCCTTGCAAGTTAGTAGGGTCACGTGCAAGCCCTGGAATTCGTTTTCTTCTTTTGTTCTTTCATCACTACTAGTGTCTCTTATTCTGAATACGTGTTGATGTTGGTGGAAAGTCAATCGATAAATGACGTCGTCTGCATCAATTCGCTTTTAATCTTACAATTCTTATCATTACTGTAAATATTTCTTTAACGGTTTTGTCTTCAAGATTTCTCTCCATTCCCCTGTCCTTTAAACATCAAAGCAAATTATATCACGGAAGATTTCATGACTTCACGAAAACTGGGAATTGCGAACATAAGAGTCAGCCACCTAATCAGTCCTTTATCCCTTTTACTTCCGTTTTGTGGATCCTGTAACTTACAAGACTTTTCGCTTAAGAGCATAATTGATTAACATGACTAAGAACGGGTGGGCCCACACTGCTTACAGTATGATGTCATAAACAAGTCAGTAACCTACTGCACACCCGTCACAGACATGTTGAATACAAGGTAATCACTTTAGAGAAGTTCTAACCGGTGCTTCATACGATTATCCAGCTCAGGCCAAAGTTCGGTCTCTAGATAA
>NC_061109.1:79476684-79486684 GCF_015104395.2 Macrobrachium nipponense
GAAAGTATAATTTTCATTAAATAGATGCCCCATAGTATATGATGTAATCTATAATACCAAAACATAAACCACATTACAGACTCGGGATCTATACTTATAGATTATCAAAATGATCAAGACACTATCCATAAAACTAGATATAATCCACAACACGAATATGTAAGTGAAATAATCCACCTCATGAAAATTGAACTAGATATAATCCACCTCATGAAAATATAACTAGATATAATCCACCTCATGAAAATATAACTCGATGTAATCAACAAAAGAGCATACTACTAGATGTAATCCAACTCATGAAAATATAACCATATATAAGCCATATCATGAAAATATAACTAGACGTAATCCGCATAAAGAAAATATTACTACATGTAAGCCACCTCATGGAAATATAGTAACTAGATATAATCCACTTCATGAAAATATAACTCGATGTAATCCCCAAAAAGAAAATATTACCAGATGTAATCCACCTCATGAAAACATAACTATATATAATCCACATCATAAAAATATAACTAGACATAATCCGTGCCATGAAAATATAAGTATATATAAGCACCTCGTGATAATATAACTAAACATAATCCAACACTAGAAAATACAAATATAGAAATAATCCACTCATGAAAATATCCTTAAACTACGAATGCACACTGCATTCTACATAGTAGACAATACGGTGATACAATGAAAGGTACATGGATATAATTCATAGATACCCACCGAAATAAAAACGACGTGATCCAAATTACACAGCCATAATCCACACAACGATGATGCAACTACACCGGGGAAGAGATAATCCATATTAAAGATATAATCCATATTACGAGGATATAATTCAACGGAGGATAATCCATCGCCGGCGCTAAATTCCCCATTCATCGTAAACTAGGGAAAACACCGTAAATATCGTGAACTGATACGGTGCCATTGGAATATGCGCTGCTTGATGGATGGGTGTGGGAGTCAGTACCCTTGTCGTTTCAACAGATGCTGCGTGTGAGCGGTTGTGTTTGTGTCTGTCTGTCTGTCACAAGTCTCATCCTAGATTAACGACAAAGTAAAAGAGATGAAGGTGGGATTGGGATAAAGGACATGTACTCTTTCCATGGTATTCATCTTTATATATACCTATATATATATATATATATATATATATATATATATATATGTATGTATGTTATGATATATATATATGTATATATATATATATATATATATATATATATATATATATATGTAAATAATATATATATTATACATATATATATATATACATGAGTATATATCATTTTGATAACCACAGTACTCTCTTAACTTCTCGGTATTTTAACAATACAGGGCATAGTGCTTATTAAATTGACATACGTACGTAATAGTGTAAAGTGACAAGCAACCTCATATATCAATACACACCACCACGCACACACATATATGTGGATATTATATATTTTTTATATATATATATATATATATATATATATAATATATATATATGGGTGTGTAATGAAACACAATATACATACATATTATATAGACATATATATATAGATAATATATATATATATATATATAGTGTGTATTATGTATATATGTATTACATGTAATCTATTGATCTTTGTTTACCACAGCACGTATATAAATGTAATAAGCACCATGGCCTCTTAACTAATCGTGAAGAAATCGAGAAGTTCAGAGGGCACTGTGGGTATACGTTATGCAATTACCTCTATTAGGTAAATATAACCTACAATTGGACGATTGGAATTAAATAAAAGTTCCGACTTTGGAGAGGTGGTTAGCGTAATCCGCCCACCCCACAAAATAAAATATACCGACAACTAATTTGATAAAAAGTCAAAACAGCAAACAAACAATACAATCGAAAGTAAAACGATCGTAAGTCACCCGCTTTAAATAACATTTTGATTCCGCCGGGATCCAGGAAGCACAGTTGAAAACGATATAATCTCCCGATATTATTATCATTATCCACTTGCTTGCTTGCATCCCCGCCATGCGCGTCAGCAACAATTAAATGGAGGGCGCAGACGAATCTCGCCCTTGTGGAAGCTACGATGAAGGCTCAAGTTCCCGCGCTACGCGTCAGAGATGTATTGCCAAGGTCTTGCTACATGCAATGGAACAGAGGACGGAGCGAGAGATCAAAGTTTGTTAGGTTCATATTACAACGTCCCCCGGCTCTTCACAAATACATGGCGTCATAAAGTCAATATGCACGGACTGAAAATAAAAGGTGGGAAAAAAGAAAAAAGGAAAGAGCGAAACAAAAAAGCATCGCAATAATATATTCAAACGGGAGCACAGCTTTGCTTTTCCGCCGTCGCTCTGCGCTCATCGCTCATCGCTCAAGAGCACAAATTCGTTCAGTGAGAGCATTGAACGCTGTCTGCAAAAAACCATCTTCATTTTGCTACATTTGTGTGTGTGTATATATATATATATATATATATATGTATATATAATATATATATATATATATCATATACATATACATATATACAAATATATATACACATATATACACGCACACACACACACACACACACACACACATATATATATATATATATATATATATATATAATATATATATATATATATGTGTGTGTGTGTGTGTGTGTGTTTTAATAAATATATATATATATAGTATATATATATATATATATAATATATTATATTGAGACGTATCCTGTTTTAAACAGAAGAATATATATATATACATATATATATATATATATATATATAAATATATATACTATACACACAAACACACACCAACAGACGACTCTTTTCTAATACATGAGACTGAATGAAGGCGGTGATAATTCGGCACCCAGTGAATCTGAAAACAAGCAGAAATAACAGTCCAAAATCCTCACGTTCATATGACATTTCAGAAGGATACCAAAGGAATCCCTGGCTTCATCTACCATTCCCCGCGTCAGTGAGAAAAAGGACGACAATCACTAACATATGTCGCCATTGTTGATGTTGCTATTTGAACCGACCTCAAGATCATATTGAATCCTTAAAGTTTTCCAACTGTTCGCCCTTCGTTAAATCTAACCCTGACCTTTGTATTTCCCAAAAACGAATCAATTATCAACTGAAGGGTTGTTGTTTCTGGTTAATGTTTGTTCCCATGTGAAATACGACCTCGAATTTAAGCTTTACTTGGTGGAAATCGGAAATAGACGGACTCCTCTTAATGCTGACACTGTCATTATGCCGTGGCTCTGAATTCATCTCAAACTTCTGTGTATCAAGATTTCTATAACTTGATTTATTTCAAGAAACAACCCTATAAAATTTTAATGGAATCCCTTATAACCTCCTTTACCCGAAGGCCCGTCCAAACGAAATTTTAATGTAATTCCCTAAAACCGCCTTTATCTAAACACACGCCCATACGAAATTTTAATGTACTCGTAATTCACTAAAACGGCCTTCATCTGAAGACACGCAAAAACGAAATTTAATGTAATTCCCAAAAAACGCCTTTATCTGAAGACATGCCCATACGAAATTTTTATGGAATTCCCTAAAACCGCCTTTATCTGAAGACTGCCCAGACGAAATTTTTATGGAATTCCCTAAAACCGCCTTTATCTGAAGACATGCCCAGACGAATTTTTTAATAAAGGAATCCCTACACCGCCTTTATCTGAAGACATGCCCAGACGAAATTTTTATGGAATTCCCTAAAACCTCCGCCCTTTATCCCTGAAAGACATGCCCAACCGAAATTTTTATTTGGAATTCCCCTAAAAGACGACTGCCCAGAACGGAAATTTTCTGGAACCCTGTGCCCAGACGAATTTTTTTAAGGATTCCTAAACCGCCTTTATCTGAAGCCCCTGCCCGACCGAAATTTAATGGATCCCTAAAACCGCCCTTTATATGAGACGCGACGATTTCTATGGAATTCCCTAAAACCGCCTTTATCTGAAGACTGCCCAGACGAAATTTCTATGGAATTCCCTAAAACCGCCTTTATCTGAAGACTGCCCAGACGAAATTTCTATGGAATTCCCTAAAACAGCCTTTATTTGAAGACATGCCCACACGAAATATTAATGAAATTCCCTAAAACCACCTTTATCTGAAGACATGCCCAGTCGAAATTTTAATGAAATTCCCTAAAACCGCCTTTATCTGACGACATGCCCAGGCGAAATTTCAAATGTACTTCCCTACAACCGCCTTTATCTGAAGACATGCCCAGACGATCTTTTAATGTAATTTCTATAAAACTGCCTTTATCTAAAGACACGACCAAACGAAATTCTAATGTGATCTCCTATAACCACATGTATCTGAAGAAACGACCAAACACAATTTTAGTGTAATTCTAATGTAATTTCCTCTTCTCTCATTACATTAGATGATTAGAGGCTCGGGTTAGCTAACAGTATTCGGGGACTGTCACCGAAAATGCTAACAATGTAATCCACCGTTTCCTTCGGGGGGTATTTCTTAAAAACTTTCCTTCGCCTCGGTCTGGGATCAGTGTATGAGGGCATTTAGAAGCTACACGGTAGATTTCAATAAAGGAAAATTATATACATATAAACAACGTTGCAATCTGACAGCTATTGTCAACCATACTCCATGATGGCGAACGCCATTCAACATGCTGCCAAAAAAGAAAAAAGAGAGAGAGAGAGAGAGAGAGAGAGAGCCAGCCATTCCTATTAGAGGAATCATTCCCGATCCCCAGCGCGATACAGTTCCCGCCATCATCCTAATCGGATCGTACAGCCGCATCCTGGAACGACATTCGGGTAATCCTTCCCAAAATATCCTTTCGGATAATCTTTCCCGGAGACTAAATAGGATCAAATCTCTGACAGTCGACGATCCAATGCCGTATCAAGGAAAGGATTCGGAGGGGGGAGGGGGGAGGGGGGGGGGGGGAGGGGGAGGGGAGGGGGAGGAGGGGCGGAGATTCCTACCGCCTTCTTTTTATTACCTCCTTCGTTCATTCATTCCCCGACCCGACCAACGCAACTCATTTGAAATTCGGCTTTTTTTTTTTTTCTTTTGGTCCTATCGGCATCACATAATACTGCGAGCTGCAACGCCAGATAAGGCTCTATCAATCAACACGAATTCATGATGTGATTGCAGATACTCTATTTGGCCTCCAAAAGAGAAACACCACAGTACAATGAGATATATAAGTATATATAGTATATATATATATATATATATATATATTATATATATATATATATATATATACACATATACATACACATACATACATACATGCACACCCATTATATATGTGTATATATATGAAGTATTAAAAATTTAATTATCGCCGTTTGAAATTTCAAATTATAATATTCTAAACGTACTGAGATCCTAATATTCTTACTCAAGATATAATGGTTTTAAAAATAAAATATGATGATATATAAATTTTAATTTAGCAATACAGAATCTACAATACTTCGCTACTGACAACGTACACACACACACACACAGAAAGAGCCATGGGATCTATCAGAGCGATTTTACGTATACATAAACCAATTACTGATGTGGTTCAAGAAAGAAAAAGAAAATTAAGTGCCTCAAGAGATGACAAACAAAATAATTAGGTCCCTCGTTAGCTTGAGAAAAAGAAAGCTAATTACCTGCTCCAAGAGTTCGAGAACAGCATAATTGGGTTCACAGAAGCTAAATAAATAAAAATAAGAATTATTAGCTGCTTTTAAAGGGATGTTTGGGGTAGCTGTCCAGGTAGAGTGTTACATAAGGTGAAATTCGCTTTGGAAATTGACAGCTGGATGCTGGTTTTTAAAAAAAAAAATTGTCTGCAGATGCTGCTGTTGGTCGAAAATTATTATTATTTAATAATTTGTGTCCACTCTCATGAGGAAAAAACAGACGACGGTAGATCTTTAACTTTGATTTGGAGAAAAAAGAGAGAAGGATGAGAACAAGCCAAGGGAGAAAAAAAAAATAAAATAAAATATATATATATAATGTGTGTGTGTATATATATATATATATATATATATATATATATATATATATATATATATATATACATTGGTATATATACACACACACATACGTACACACGCAAGATGGAGGGAGAGGGGAAATTATCCATGTTTCTAAAATTCTGGAGTTCCTTTAAAAACTTCAGGAATTTTTTGGTGAGCAAAACGTGACAAAAAAACGTCACAAATTGTAATGGTTTCACATTTGAGTTCACAATCAGCTATAAATTTTTAATACCTATCAATAATCAGACATACTTCATTATATTCAGTTAGCTTTCAGCAAATATACAAAGTAAATTAATATCAATGATCAGACATACTTTATATTAAACGTCACTTTCCACATGACTCTCTCTCTCTTCCTCGCTTCCTATCTCCCTAGATCTCATCTCTCTCTATTCTCTCTCTTCTCTCCTCCTCTCTTCCTCGAGTTTATTTATGACTTTCCTGGCATTTCATTTCGACAACAAACAGCCATTCTCATACTGAATTCACACATGACTATTTAAAACTATTCCTACGTATGAAAAGCGCTGCCATTTGTCGGTTCTGGCCGTGTCATCGATTTTGCCAGCAAATGTTACTCTACAACAATATAATAGGATTGGAACTCATCTCTCGCTTCATAAAGCTATATATATACATATCCCAGTGAGCGAACACAACCATCCGTTCTGCTGCGGTACCGACAGCTTGCGGTAGAGAGGGAAAAAACGCACATACGTACACACATGCACAAGCACAAAACACGCCTTTTTCAGGATGGAAAAAACGGTGTTTCTTCTTATTACCTTGTCCAACTCATCGGACGGTCTAACCCTCTCATCGAACGAATGTTTCTAACCCCCCCCCCCCCCCCCCACCCCCCCCCCCCCCACCCCCCCCCCCCCCCCCCCCCACCCCCCCCCCCCCCCCCCACCCCCCCCCCCCCCCCCCAAAAAAAAAAAAAGAAAAAAAAAAAACTTCCTATACCTGGGAATCAGCGATGGTCAGCGCCTGCTGATATGCGAACGGTCATTTTTCAGCAAGCCCTTACGACCCCCGCCCCCCTTCCTCCAAAGACAAAAAGCCACACACACACACACACGGAGGGGGGAGGGTGGTAATCATAGTAGTACTCTTATACTAAGATCGGCACGACGGCCAGCTGTGCCAATGTGAAACCTACTCTAAAATTAAAAATTTTATGGATGCCACAATCACATTATTGTTATTATTATTATTATTATCATTATTATATATTTAGACCCGACGCGTCTGTAATTTATGAGTAGGCCTTACGACAAAGGCGTATAGAAAAGAATTTGGGTATTCTATTTCTGTAAACGGGTTATTTTATTATTATAATTACTTTCGTTGTGATAACTGAAGCGTATACATTCAAGTGGGAACCATATAAGACATTACCTATCTGAACAATCTCTAAGAAATAATAAAAAGGTAATATTTAGGCATGGCTACCCCCACCCCCTCCCCCCACCTTCCAACTGAGAGAGAGAGAGAGAGAGAGAGAGAGAGAGAGAGAGAGAGAGAGAACTATAAACATTATCCTGTTAGTCGGGGGTAACAAAAGAACGAACGCGGAATACAATGGAAGCCAAACCATGTGTGGCTTATGAAATTATCAACATGAATAAAATCAAATGAATAAATCAACAATATGCATAAAGTAAAATAAATTGACAACATAGATAAACTAAAATAAATTATTTAACAACATGAATATAATAAAAAAAACTACTAAGACGAATAAAATACAATAAATAAATTAACAGCACGAATACAATTAAATAAATTAACAGCACAAAAAAATTAAATAAGTAAATCAACAGCATGAATAAAACAAAATAAATAAATAGAGTATAAATAAAATAAAATAAAATAAATAACCTAACAGCATGGATATAATTAAATCAATTAACAATATGAATAAAATAAAAATTAGTGACATGCTGCCAATAAGCACTATACCTGATACAGGTATGGTATCGCAAATGGAATGTTTTCTTTTTTCAAATATTTTTTTTTTCTTATAAAGCTCTGGCAAACGATTTAAATCCGACCAGTGCTCTCTTCTAGAACATCCAACGGTTATTTTTCAAAGAAATTTCTGTTACAGCGAAAGGCCTCCCAAACTAGATTTTGAAACGTAAACAAAAAATTCTTAACGGAAATCGGTGGGTGAATGCAAGTTTGAAAGCAAAGGGGTGGGTGAACGCAAATGAGCTTACGGTACTGAAAGCAAAGGGGTGGGTGAGCGTAAGTGACAGTATGCCATTAAAAGCTAAGTGGTGGGTGAGCGTAAAAGCAAAATGGGCGGGTGAACGAAAGTAAGTGTAAGCCATTAACTCAATAAAAGCAAAGGGGTGGGTGAACGCAAATGAACGTAAGCTATTCAAAGCAAAAGGGTGGGTGACCACAGGTGAACGTACATCATTAGAAGCAAGGGGGGGGGGAGAGAGAGAGAGAGAGAGAGAGAGAGAGAGAGAGCAGATCGAGAGAGAGAGAGAGAGAGAGAGAGAGGTAAACTCAAGTGGACGTACGTCATTATATGCAGAGGGGTGGGTGAACAAAAATGAACGGTACATATATGAAAATATACCAATTCCGAGGTAGAGCGAATTAGATATTAAAGGACATTTATAGCTCGAATGATTTATGTGAATCACGGTGATGTGATAATTATTCATATATATAAATATATATATATATATATATATATATATATATATATATATATATATATATATATAAAACAAAATTACATAGATAAAAATCAACTGAGATATAGTACCTCTCGACATCTTGAGCTTGCTGTTCAACTGGATGATTAACTAATATAATTCATGGAGAAGCAATTTCTAAGTAACCAAATACACTTTTTCAGAAGAATACTGCGTTCCTCCCAGTTTGTCAAATATACAAATGGGAATTTCTTATATCAATTCACTGTAGTGAAAGATAAGGTCATTAGACAGAAAGGGCAGAGTCTCTTGATTTCTTGCTTTCTGTCTATCATCGCCCATCTTATCTTAACCTTCTTTCTCTTTCGTTACGAGAAAGCCATCTGGTTTAGCCTTTCGGCTTCATTCTTCCGTTCACTTTCTCTCCAAAGAAAAAAGTCCAATTTAGCCTTCAGGCGCCCTCTGCCCTTCGTCTCTCTCTGAAGAAAATAACTTTCCTTTTCACCCGAAAAGAGTCCCAGGGTCAATTTCAGTCTCTATCTTTTCTTCACTTTCTTCCAGGAGAAAGTTGCAGGGCTG
This sequence comes from Macrobrachium nipponense, assembly GCF_015104395.2. NCBI lineage: Eukaryota > Metazoa > Arthropoda > Malacostraca > Decapoda > Palaemonidae > Macrobrachium > Macrobrachium nipponense. Next base: position 79,486,004 of record NC_061109.1, read on the forward strand.
TCCATTTTCTTCCTTCCTACCTTCACTTTCTTGCTGAAGAAAGTCGTCTAGGCTTGTCTTTAAAGATTCCTCTTCCTTTCCCACACTTCCTGAAGAAAGCAGTCGGGAAGTCATTCCAAGTCTTCCCTTCAGACTACTCCTTTCTTTCCCTTCAGAGTCTTCAGACTACCTCTTTATTTCTCTTCAGACTACACTTTTCTTTTCCCAACTTTCCCTTCAGACTACATTTTTCTTTTCCCAACTTTCCCTTCAGACTACATTTTTCTTTTCCTAACTTTACCTTCTTCTTTTCCTAACTTTCCCTTCAGACTACATTTTTCTTTTCCTAACTTTCCTTCAGACTACATTTTTCTTTTCCTAACTTTACCTTTTTCTTTCCCTAACTTTCCCTTCAGACTACATTTTTCTTTCCCTAACTTTCCCTTCAGACTACATTTTTCTTTCCCTAACTTTCCCTTCAGACTACAATTTTCTTTTCCTAACTTTACCTTCAGACTACATTTTTCTTTTCCTAACTTTCCCTTCAGACTACAATTTTCTTTTCCTAACTTTACCTTCAGACTACACTTTTCTTTTCCTAACTTTCCCTTCAGACTACATTTTTCTTTTCCTAACTCTCCTTGCAGTCTACTTACTTTCATTTCAGACTACAATTGTCTTCTCCTAATTTTCCCTTCAGTC
>NC_061109.1:79501684-79504184 GCF_015104395.2 Macrobrachium nipponense
AAACCATAATCTATTTTTTTTTCTATCAATAAAACGGTGCACTCAATCAAATTCCGAAAACCTGAATTAATAAAGATTCATATTAAAAAAAAAGAGGGCGCATGAGAAATGTATGCCAGTTGTACCATTGAGTATCGTATACATACATTAATACAGCTATATGTACACACATATATTGCAGCCTTTTTGCGTGTGTACTATATATATATATATATATATAAGATATATATATATATATATATATACACCTACATACCATATACACAACACACATGTGTGTATATGGGGAAGGAAGATCAATGTTTACGAATTCTATAAACATTCATCTTCAAAGTTATAAGCCCGCATGCACGTACACACACCCACCCAAAATACACACATACACACACACACACACACACGTGTATATGTGAGTGTATATATATATATACATATATATACATATATATATACATATATATACACTGTAAATATATGGTACATGTATTATGTAAATACCTAATATTTTACTTAGCCAAATCTTCGACCACCATAGCACCACGAGGGCTCAAATCCTTTCCAAAGGGACACAAATAAAGCAAAGTAGTAACGCATGACAGATTAACCTACGAGTAAATAATTTCTGTCTTGAAAATAGGACTTTTCACCTTAATGGATGCACATACAAATAAATATCAATAAATAACAGGCAAGGGAAATTAGGGATTATAAAATGCTAAAAAGCTGAGAGTGGAAAAAGAAATGTAACTAAATAAACATTATTTAAAGACACAAGCAGGGGAAATTTGGAAATTAAAATCTGCTAAATGAGGAAAAAGAGAGGAAAGAGGATAAATCCAACAGAAGTTAATAACAGGAATGAGACAAAAAAATCCACTCCAGAGGGAAATTATGGATTAAAAACAGCCAGAAACCTGAAAGAGGAAAAAGTAAAAAGAAGTTAAGGACCAGAGTGCAAAAAAAGCGCCGCTAGAAAGACTGGGGGGAAAAATATGCCAGAGATGCAGGGAAGGCCAAAAAGGTCTGTGCAAGGATAGAATGACGCTCCCAGGAACATACGGCCGGTGCTACCTGATACCTCCAAGGGGGAATCTACCCAATAAACTGCATTAGATGTACATTACGGTGCGGCCGGAGGACCAGCCCTCTCTCTCTCTCTCTCTCTCTCTCTCTCTCTCTCTCTCTCTCTCTCTCTCTCATTTTACATGGGAACTTCAAGCCTTCTATAATGAAAGGCATAACAAAAGTAGACAGTAACCTATTTGCTTTAAACGAAAACCAGACAAGAAATAATGGCTGGAAACTAGAACTGAAGAGATACAACACTTCCCATTGTGGGAACTTCTTTAAATACAAGATATGTGACACGTGGAATAAATTGCCACCAGAAGTTGTAAACAGCAACAGTGAGGAAGAGTTTAAAAGAAAGCTAGACAAAATTATTAGGACAATGAATGCACAGTAAAACCTGCTCCCACAGATAAGTGAGCACACGAGGTCTCCTCTTAGGATGAACTAACAAGTCTTTGAGACATCTTAATCCTTGTAACTCCTTGTAACTCTATTTCTCTCCTATTTTACTCTCTCATCCAATACGTGATTACACATCTTGTTTTCATAATAGAAAGCCCAAAACTGGAAGTACTTTTACAAACATCGGGATCACTTTTAATAGGAGAACATTATAACAGACGATAAAAACACTCTCCAAGCAAAATAAATCAAGCGAATGAAACCACCTACCTAAATTTGACACATTTGAACATAAACGAACCAATTCCGTCGGGGTTCCAAGTTCAACAAATAAACAAGTACAAAATGCGCCAAAGATCGACTTTTCCGTACGGTATATAAATGCTGTTTGAGCAGCGGCCCATGAAACTTTCAGCTACGGTCCGGTGGTAGTCTGCCCTATAGCGTTGCCAGACGCAAGATCATAGCTAACTTTTACCTAAAATAAAATAAAAATACTGAGGCTAGAGGGCAGCAATTGGGTATGTTTGATTGGCAGCCCTCTGGCCTCTGTAGCTTTGAAGACCTGAGGGCGGTCAGAAAACCTGCGGACGGGCAGACAAAGCCATCTCTGACCGAGAGATGAATTTACAAGGGAATTTTCAAGGGCCTAATTTCAAGTCCCTTCTAAAGAGGGACTTTCTGGGACTCACAACCATGAGCCCGTAACAAGCAATCGAAATCATTCTTGAAACTACTACACATCAGGGAATACTACTAGAGCATTTCGTTAATATGAGATTTCCAAAACCACAAAACATTGAAATTTCTCAACAACCCCGACTTTACACAAACCTTGAAAATCTAACATGAATAAAAAATTATTATAAACCCATATTCGATACGAGATACGTATCAGACTTCAAGAATTTAGGTGCCAGATATTTTGTGGTGACATATGGGGATAAAATTTCTACAGACCTAGATGCGACAGAACTTGTAAAATAGACATTTTGACAAGAAAACGCAACGAAACTCAACGTCCAAG
>NC_061109.1:79506684-79524184 GCF_015104395.2 Macrobrachium nipponense
TATTCAGAGGCAAAAAGGGGCTTTAATAACTTGTAATGTAATCATACTGAAAGAAACTGACGATAGTTTGAAAAATCAAACCTTAAAATAATAGCGGCTAATTATAAAAATTCTGTCAATAATAATCATCATCATCATCATCATCATCATCATCATCATCATCATCATAATAATAATTGAAAAAGAAACACACAAAATGACTGTGTATAACGTGTTTACTTGTAAGTATTTACATTTTATTTTACTCAACACTCGAGTACTTTCAGGCCTTATCTGTGGCCCTTTTTCAAGAGTTGCGTAGGTTGTCAGAAGACTGCTGGCCCTTGACCCAGGCTGACAACCTACGCATCTTGAAAAAGGGCCACAGATAGGGCCTGGAAGACTCGAGTGTTAAGTAAATTAAATGTAAATACTTATAAGTAAATACGTTATACATAGTAATTCTGTGGGTTTATTTTTTAATAATAATAATGTGAATTTCTTAACAAATAATAATAATAATAATAATAATAATAATAATAATAATAATAATAATAATAATAATAATAATAATAATATGGTTTATTTAACCGTCTGTTTGTTTGGATAGCATATAATAATAATAATAATAATAATAATAATAATAATAATAATAATAATAATAATAATAATAATAATAATAATAATAACTTCCACGTGACTGTGTATAGGGCTCGATAAAAAAAATAAGTTCTTTTACTGGCGAACTAAAGTGCAACTTAAACTCGTAACGACATACCATTTAGCCCAGAAGCTCACTGCTGCCTTCCCTGGGGTATTCTACACGGGAAGTCTGTATATACATATAGATCACGCTCGATGCTAATTCTGTTGAGATATTTGCAACCACCCTCCCTCCCTCCTTCCCTCCCACAGGATGCGTTTACAAACGCGAGGACATATAAATGCCAACCGGCTACAAATAAAGTGAGAGGATTCGAAATGATGCGCCCAATGGAAAAGCAATTTAGGAACAGTAATGCCCTACATAAACGCGGTGAGCTGCCCCGCTCATTTCTCCCGCAATTCGTTTGAAAAGTCCCCAATATATAAAAGGCATTTGGTAACAATGTGCAACTAATCCGCAGGCAACTCGTTACAACGGTTGCCAGTTCCAAAAATACGTTGATTACAATTGGTGACAATTGCTTAAAAAATAAATGAATAAAAGAACTTGCGGCCCTAAAGTTCCCCCATTGTCAAAAGCCACCACTCTCGCGGATCTTTCGCTTTCTATAAAAAAAAAAAAAAGAAGTAAAGTTCGTGAAAAAATATATCGATACGTCAACCGATTTCAAGATGGACATCGGTGAAAAATCTCCGACATAATTCAAGTGATGTTCAGTAATCTCAGCGCATCGAAATACCGAAAGGAGTCAGTCTATCACCTCCATTATGAATGCCAGAGGCAAATCATACTCTGTAATCCAACCCAACCCGATGAGAAATGTCGGCAACGACGAGTTCTTAAAGCGGAGGAGAAGATATCGCTGCAACACTGGAACCTGGCTGCTGTCTGGAACAGTCAGCAGCCGAGTGACAAAACACACCGTGAATTCAGTGAATTGTAAGTAAAGAGCAGTTAATTACATCATATGGAGATATTCATTAAAGAAGACGAAAAATCTAATAGTGTGAATGATGATTCTCCAAAAAGGTAATTTTCCTCCTGAATGAATTTGCCGCTTGGGTACTCTGACCAAAACCAATATTTTAATTCCCATAGGAAGTCAAAACATACGATAAAATGCATATACATTACATACATATGTATATACTATATGTGTATATATTATGTATGTATGTATGTATACACACACAAAGTTTCTGTCAAAAACAGCAGCAAAACTCAGAAACTCTGACCCTTTTGTTTTTACCTACCCAAATCCCTTGGCCAAATACCTGATTACCTTTCAACAAAAGCCAATCCCAAAGACACAGTATATGAAACGCCTTGCCTTGACTGCGATCAATTTTACATTGGCTTTATAGGAAATTAATCCACTCAGAGATTAATACAACATAAACGTTCAGTTAGGTAGGAACAACAGAGCTTAGCTACTTTTAAAGACCGTGATTTTTGTACCAGACAACAGCAAATAACTAGAACTTGACACGTATCAAATCTGACCATCGTAGGATTTTGAAAGAAAACGTCTTCGAAATAGCTGATGAAGGAAAAATTTTCCCTGTTTCAATTATCATTGATGCTTACAAAGATTCGCCAACACAAGATGAGAGAGAGAGAGAGAGAGAGAGAGAGCTTCCATGGGGAATTGACACCAATCATATTTTCCCCTCATTCTCTCCTCCCCTCCCCTCTTTCACGTCCCCTCCATGACGGTATTTAGTTACGCCAATGCTAAATAAAAAAAATTATCGTTGATAAATTCATTTGGATCAACATAAAAATTTACCTTCAATAAAATAAAATCAATTACAAAAAAAATTTATAATTAAACTCGATTTCAAAATAGCTTCTACGTACCTGTAATGAAAGATGGCAAAACACCAATGCCAAACGAATATCCAGAGCGTTAAATCAACGCAATTCGTTAAACTAACGAATAATTCTAAATCTGATAAAAGCATAAATACTGAACAAATTCCCAGCACTTCCAACTGCCACTCTTTCCCCCTCACAGACGTTACAATATGAGCAAACCGTGTACAATGTATTACGGCGATAAATAATTCTGTGTACATTCTCAAAATCCCTCTCCCTCTCTGGCGACGGATTCGGAGATTTGGAATAATATTGAAGCCCAAACATGGACCATCTTATTTTAGGGGCTCCCCAAGAAAAAGATCCCGTGCTGGCGTAAGGCCAACTCGATAACCTTCTGCAATCATTTCCTTAATAAATCTCCAATATCAGGTTTTGACTAAATCTTCACCAGAGACACTACACAAATAACACTAATCTTCCTTTCTGACTCGTAATGCTAAGTGTACGCTAAGTGCTACATGGACATTATTGAAATTTGAATGAATGGTAAGAGATATTAAACACAGATTAACTGCCTATGATTTATTTTTACTGGCCACCTATCGGAGATGATCAGACTGAAAAATAATTGGGATAAATTATTCATACACATCACTTATATGTAACTAGTAATCCTCCCTTTTCGTATATAGTATATTACCTCTCTTTCTCTCTCTCTCTCTCAATAAACGTTATAAAAACGCACATAATACTAAGACAACAATAACCAACAGAAACTCATGTCGAAAAAAAAAAAAAAAAATTAAGACGAACTCGTACCAGGGAAAATGCCGAGAGTATTCCTTAAGAATAATTTTCGCACGGAGAGATGAAGAACACGGAAGGAGAAGCCTGGTCATAACACTACTTCTCAGAGCCAAGCCATTGCTCAAGCCTGGCGTTGTGAATACGAGAGAAGAAGAAAAAGATGCAGGAATGTGTTTATGGACGTTCTAAGGACAGCAGTGAAAAAGACAAAAGAATTACGCTTCCTAAATATCACTCGTGTACAAGTGCAAGCCTGAACCAAGAAGAACGCTTTTATATACAATATATATATATATATATATATATATATATATATATATATATATCTATATATGATATTAATATATATATATATATATATATATATTATATATATATATATATATATATATATATATTAATTATATCTAGTGAGAGGAGTTAATAAAAACGCCAAAATGTAGAAAGTAAATACTACTATATTTCAGAAACCAAACTGTCTCTCTTTCAGGTAAAGGTAAAGGTAACTGAACTAATCCGTAAGCCGCTGTCATCTTTAAAGAACCTGACCACATAGCTGGAAAAACGATTCATAAAGCGAACACAATCTTCTAACGCCCCCCTCAAAACAAGACCAGAGAGACGCCTAACAACAAAATAAAAACTGAAATCCCACACCTGGACAGGATAAAGACATTGACACAAATACTCAGAAACTCTCACCCTTTTGCTTTTACCTACCCAAATCGCTTGGCCAAATCCCTGATTAACGTTCAACAAAATCCAATCCCAAAGACACAGTATATGAAATGCCTTGCCTTGACTGCGATCAATTTTACATTGGCTTTATAAGAAATTAATCCCCTCAGAGATTAATACATAAACGTTCAGTTAGGTACGAACAACAGAGCTTAGCTACTATTAGCCACATAAATAACCATAACCACAGAATAAACTGGAATTGTCATGTATAATTTATAGCAACAATTGTCGTTTCAAAAGCCATATTGTAGAATCATCTTTGATTAAAAAAAGAAACACGTGTGATTCAGATATCAGACATAAAATCTTCCTCCAACTAGCGATTAAGAAGATTAAAGTGAAACTGTCAACCGGGGTGACTTAACGGCTGACCTGTGACCTCTTGGTCTAAATACTGCTTTTTCTGTAACTTTTCTCATTCATCCTTACCTGAAGAAAGAGACAGTTTGGTCTCTGAAATTTAGCATTTACTTACTACATTTTCGGGTTTTTATGGGCCCCTTTCATTAGATGGAATTCTGTTTTAACAGAATATATTTCACAGTCATATGTGTGTGTGTATATACATATACATATATATATATATATATATATATATATATATATATATATATATATATATATACTGCTTAAAACAGAAATCCAAGCGCTTTCGTCTTTACTAGGACATTGTCAAGGAACTAATGACTATGTCTTAGTAAAGACGAAAGCGCTTGGATTTCTGACTATCATTTTCCTGTGGTATTCGCTTATATATATATATACATACATATATATATTATATATATATGCTATATATATATATATATTATATACATATATGTATATATATATATATAATATATATATATATGTATGTATATAGATAGATATATAGATATATATATATATATATATATATATATATATATATATATATATATATATATATATATATATATATATATAGATATATATATATATATGTACAGCGAAAAAAGGGGAGACATGGAGAAGAGTAGTGCAAAAAGAAGATAAAAACAAATTTGAAAAAAGATAAAAGGTATGTATAAATAAATAAAAATACTTGGGATGGAGGCTGACAGTGGTAAGACGAAACAAGGAACTAATTAAATGGTCAGCGAGACTTTGGAACCATTTTGCCATCACACCGTGCACTAACGAGACTCGAGGACGAAGGGAAAACTTTATAAAATATCTAATCTTATAAAAGCCTTCATCTGAAGGACCCTGGACATTTACAAAGCGTTGACACCCTCTTTGAAATAAATCTAAATAGCTAGTACTTACACATATTATGTGTACAATATATATATATATATATATATATATATATATATATATATAAATATATGTATATATACTTTGATTCTCCATTGTAGGGGATGGCTCAGGAGAAAAACGAATGAGCAGTGATTGCTGCATTCATTGTCTACCTACAACGTCGAAAAAGAACTCACACATAGTACATTAAACTCTCTCTCTCTCTCTCTCTCTCTCTCTCTCTCTCCCCAAAACCCGGTCCTATATTCCTTAATCTTGGAGATTGTCCGGAGCAGACATCTCCATAAAATATCTATCTATGAAAAGAAGTTGTGAAGGAGCCTTGACTCCTGAGAGAGAGAGAGAGAGAGAGAGAGAGAGAGAGAGAGAGAGAGTATACATAAATATGATGGCTGCGTTGGTCTGGGGAAACAAAACCATCTAACGAGAGAGAGAGAGAGAGAGAGAGAGTTATTAAGTGCTACTGGGCCAATCGTTTCGGAAGAATCTCGTACAGCTCAACGCGTACCCAGTTTTAATATAAGGCCTCGTCACGCAATCTTAAAGCTTCCGTCATACGAGGGTGACTGACCCACTGCTACAAATACGCAAAGGGGATCAATGAACCGTGTTAAGTCATTCGGAATTTCAATTTTATGATACTCAGCTCAGTATAATGTCGAATCGATTCGCTCCTTCGCTGCATAACTCCCGGGACAATCTTCTTCTACAGTGGTATTGATACGGCAAGCTTTCAAGTTTGATACTTGTAAAACTGATTCAAGTTAGCTTATTCATAGGCGGTGACATAGGTATGTAATATAAGCTTCTTAACTGTATTATTATTATTATTATTATTATTATTATTATTATTATTATTATTATTATTTCATGTTGGCTTATTCATAGCTGATGGACAGGTATGTAATTTAAGCTTCTTAACTGTCTTATTATTATTATTATTATTATTATTATTATTATTATTATTATTATTATTATTATTAATAAGTTAAAGTCCCAAACACTTTCCTTTTAAACATCTATTATTCAAGTTTATGTAGTTGAATATTAATATCTAAATGTCTATTAATAATTTCTTTGCAATTAAACATATCCTTTAATGCATAATAATTAAGTTTACGTAGTTAAATATTTCCTTTAAAATGTGTAATATTAAAGATTACGTAAATAAATAGTTCCTTTTAAATTCCTAATATTCAAGTTCTTTTAGTTAAATAAATGTCTAATATTAAAGTTTATGCAGTTAACTATTGATATTGTCTGCCATTCCGTTTACAATGATTTCCGCTTCACTTCACGTTAATGGCGTTTTTGGCTTGTTCTAACTAATTTTGCACAATAAAACGCGATCATATTTCGACTTCCGCAAAACGAAAAAACATTTCTACATTGAGTAAAGCCGGCCAAATCATCAAACTGTGCCGAGAGGTAAATCATTTAACGGATGAAATGTGTTCGAGCTGGCAGTAATTCAGCAGACAAAAGGAAGTCATACACACATGAATATTTGACAATTGACAACAGACCACGGAATTCTGTATCTGTTTAGGGATGAATTCACGTCAATAAATGAGTAAGCAGTAAGGAAGCCTTAATAAAAAATGCCTCGAATTTTTTTTTCACATATACTATCTTACAGTAGGATGTAATAACTGCAGCTACATACAAGAATGTAGAAGGCCACTGAAACGGAAAAGTGGAAAACAAGAGAGATTTTGCAATCAAATATCTTTCACTTTGTTACGTGGTTCAATAATTTACACTTAAGTTTCGCAACGTATCCATAATACAGACAGACTAACAGACAGGGAGCACATTAAGCCAACTCATCTAATATAATAGACAGAGAGAGAGAGAGAGAGACAGACAAATCGTAATCTAGCTCAATTATGGAATAGATAAACAGACAGAGAAGTAGACAGAAAGTAAAACAAATAATTTAAACAGTTAAAAGAGGATCTTCAATGAATTCAAATCAAAAGGAGGAATCCAAGTAATGAAAATAACCTCAAAACCTCCTCATGATGAGTCTCATGTGTACAAATGTGAAATCATGACAGAAATCTTTTGAGATCATGAGGCCCAGATGAACTGATTTGATTTCTGAAATTTAGACCATCAAGAGAAGAACTAGAAAACTTCAGAAAATTCAGAGCTAAGACCGTGTAAAGAGAGAGTTCAGTGGTTGGCCATAAAAATAATACGATGAAGTACTAGGATCTAAATTCGAACCTGGAAGCAGGATAGGAATGGGCAATGGAGGTAAAGTAAAAGGGGAAAAAGGTAGGTGTAGCTACGAGCCAAAGGGATGCTGCAAACAAACTTCGGTAATGCTTACAGTGGTGCACCGCATGAGGTGCACTGTCGACACTAAATATGCTGATGGGGAGACAGCATTTGTTCAGTCGCCATTAAATATAAAATGATCAATATCTTTGTCGTCGTCAGATTCTCCTCAGAATCACTCTCTTAAAAAAAAAAAAAAAAAAAGGGGGGGGGGGGGGGGGTCCCTCAATTTTTTGAAAACTTTAAACTTCCTCCAAAAAATAAAGACTGTCTAATAAAACCATTCAAAATAACTAAAAGCAATAACATTTTCCACAAAATAAACTTGGCATAACAATGCCAGTTCTTCAATGACAATATTAAACTTTCCTTCTTCCCTTCTCATTTAATAAAAGAAAGGAAAATTCCTGTGATTAAGCAATTCAAACAACAATATAAAAATTCATTTCGACATCGTGCAAGGCACTTGTAAATACTTATAAATTCAAAAATTGTTCTTCTCTCTCTCTCTCTCTCTCTCTCTCTCTCTCTCTCTCTCTCTCTCTCTCTCTCATTCCTAATAGCCTGACGTTCTGGGAGGGTGGGTTTGTCTGTGACATTTATTAAAATACCACAGCCCTTTTTCCCCGGTTCTGATTGGTTGACATATACAGCCCACGTTTCCCTAAAGAGTTTCTGATTGGTCGACAACGGCGCTATTGCCGCTTGGATGACCAAGAGGCCGATATTAATCCTTACTTTTATTCTCTGATGATAAATAAAAATGAGCAATATTGGCAACAATAATACAATTCTGAAGGCTGGGAAATACATATACTTCTGTACAAACACCACACCATATATATATATATATATATATATGTGTGTGTGTGTGTGTGTGTGTGTGTGTGTGTGTGTGTAATAGCCATAATGCCCTCTCAACTTCTCAAATTCTTCGCTCTTTTTTGGAAATATGAAAGAAATCACGACGAGGTCACCTTGCCGACCTGACCACGTCAAGATGACCTCGTCGTGATTATGGCATCGCGGGTTCGTTTCCCGCTGCCGGATATCATGATTTCTTTCATATTTCTTTGAAGTTGGATCTCGAGGGTTTGTAGTGACAAGCGTCTCCAAAAAAAGAGCGAAGAATTTACATATGTATCTGGTAAAAATGACCAGTAGATCCTACTACATTACATACACATATTTATGCATATGTATATGTATATGTTGATATATATATTATATATATTTATTATAATAATATATTATATATATACTATATAGAATAATATACACACACACACACATTATATATATATATATATATATAAATCACGTTTGACCAATGAGTCTGGCTAGTGTTTGGATGGGTGACGACCATAAAGCCCGCTTGTTGGGGCCAAGACGTGAGGCTAGCTGCTTCAACCCAGAATTAATTGCTGAAACCAGGACAGATATTTTATACACATATACATACCACACACACAAACACACACACACACACACACACACACACATATATATATATATATATATATATATATATATATATATATATATATATTATATATTACTGAGAGCGGGTAAGGATGATTCCCCATGGAGAGGGGACACAAAGGCTATGACTCAAGGGTAATGCATCAATGATGAATTGGCGACCTTTCATTCGCAGTGAAAGACTCTGTCCCCCCAGTTGCACGTCTCCCATGCAAACATTCTCTCTCTCTCTCTCAATAGAGGCAAAATGGTGAAAATGTTACGCTAAGATATTAATTAATATCATGTCGAAAATACAGAGGATAAAGAGGACTTAAATATAAAAATAAAAAGGAAAAACATGTATTTACTGGTATTATTATATTATTATTATTATTATTATTATTATTATTATTATTATTATTATCATTATTATTTATAGTATAATAAGAGTACACATTCCGTTTTTTAATTAATTAATTAATTAACTAATTAATTATTATTATTAATTATTATTATTATTATTTCCGATTTCCGCTTTGCCTCCCCAGAACTGACTCCAGAAGGTGTTTGACTATTCCTCTGCAATAAATTGCAAACACAGCACAACGTTTCTTGCCTTACGCTTTCAGATAATAGCAAACGGGAAAGGGGGCTGTATACCAGCAACATTCGAAATCCAGTGGCAGTGACCATTCCACAATAACTCGCCTCAAAGCTACTTAACTTCGGTACAGCAAACATAATGTTTTTATTATGATCCTTCTTCAGAAAGCCTCTACACAATGAAGGACTCATATGGGGAAAGGGAATAAAAATAAAAATGACCGCACAAACAGAAAAATAGTGAAAGGGGAAAGCTTAGAGAGAAAGAAAAAGTCTAGAAGGAAAGGCATGTCAATTCTTAGAAAGGCCCACACAACTGCGCCTGACATTCCATCCGAGGAGAAACTACATGTACACAAACATTAAATTCACAAAATGTACACAAAACAAACAAACACGTCGTTCTCCTAGTTAGCTCTGGAAACAATACTCCCTGAAAATATGATTTACCTCTATATTTGAAAATCTTGTATATTTTTTCTCTTTATGGGGGGGGGGGGGCCAATTGAAAGATATCTGAAAAAATGGACATAGATGCTTAACATTCCAGTTTATGACAATGCATGTGCTCATACATACACATACAGATTCAGATATATATAATATATATATATATATATATATATATTATATATATATATATATATATAAATATATACAAATAACTTGTGTGTATATGTGTTTGTGTGCATAATCAGTATGCATGGCTTCATGTAAGAATATTTGAGTACATGACAATACACAAACACACACAAACACCTCCACTCCTTCCACCCCAAGCATTCAACAAACCCATCGACCATCAGCAAAACCAACAAGTTGGAAGGGAAACCAAACGAATCGATGAGGGAGGGAAGAAGGAGAGCAAAGAAAGAACCTGTCATAATGAAAGTGAAAACAGAGAAGAAGCCCGAGTAATAGGTAACTGGATACCACCAATACCCGGAATCTCTCCCACAAAACAAATCGGTTACCTGAACAGATGTGAAGCAACGGAGAAAGAGAACAAAAGGAGACATGGATAATAATAATAATAATAATAAAATAATAATAATAATAATAATAATAATAATAATAATAATTATTATTATTATTATTATTATTATTATTACACATACAACAAATAAGAATACACATAAATGCAATGTATATATTTGTACACCAGCCCAATAAGAGACTGAAACCTTGTATAAGGAATATATTTTCACTAAAAATTTGAATACACACCGAGTAAAAAAAAAAAACTTAATATAAAATGAAGGGCCAAATAACCGCATGAAAAATAAATTTAGAGTTGGAAAATGAGGATTTCTGGAGAGAGAGAGAGAGAGAGAGAGAGAGAGAGAGAGAGAGAGAGAGAGAGAGAGAGAGGTGGGTGGGTGGGGTGGAAAGGAAAAAGTAAAAAAGTGAAAGATTGAGGGGAAAGAGAGGAACTAAGTAAAAGCTGTAATGTTTGTTTGTTTGTATGGTGTTTTTACGTTGCACGGAACCAGTGGTTATTCAGCAACGGGACCAACGGCTTTACGTGACTTCCGAACCACTTCGAGGAACTTCTATCACCAGAAATACACATCTCTCACTCCTCAATGGAATGGCCGAGAATCGAACCCGCGACCACCGAGGTGAGAAGCAAACACCAAACCAACCACGCCACTGAGGCGCTGAAGCTGTAATGTTAAATATTTAAACACGAAGATTGTACGGGTGGGTAAAAGCTCAGCGAATAAATACAACCCTTCTCTCTCTCTCTCTCTCTCTCTCTCTCTCTCTCTCTCTCTCTCTCTCTCTCTCTCTCTCCATTCAGATTCAGACCTATCTACGTTTTCTGTTTTTAAAGTATATTCATACTCGCAGGTATACGAATCGTATATTCTCTCTCTCTCTCTCTCTCTCTCTCTTCTCTCTCTCTCTCTCCTAGTGAAACGGAAATAACATGAAATGAAGCTAAGGGCAAACTCCCGAAGAATAGGGAAGCCAAACAAAGAGACCTGAAAAGGGATCTGAATAATAAAAGGGGGAGAAGGCATGGAAAGGAAACTTATGAATTGATCGAACACAACGGAGAGAGAGAGAGAGAGAGAGAGAGAGAGAGAGAGAGAGAGAGAGAAGCATGGTATATCTGCAAGTATGAATTTATTTAGAAATCACTAAAAGGAGATATATATATATATATATATATATATATATATATATATATATATATATATATGTATATATATATATATAATATATATATATATATATATATATATATATATGCAGAAGCCAGGTACTATGTCGTACCTCTAAGTAAATGGGGATACAATTCACAATGAATGAAAATCCTCTTGTAGAATAAAATATATATTCTTGTACAAGATTAAAGCTTTCGACCATCAACTGTGGTCTTGTTCACTAAAATGTGATATGTTACCTCAAGGAACTAACAAGTAAAGCTTACTTGTTAGTTCCTTGAGGTGACATATCACATTTTAGTGAACAAGACCACAGTTGATGGTCGAAAGCTTTAATCTTGTACAAGAATATATATTTTATTCTACAAGAGGATTTTACTTCATTGTGGATTGTATCCCCATATTTATATATTATATATATATATATATATATATATATATATTATATATAAATATATATATATATATATATATTATATATATATAGATGAGAGAGAGAGGAGAGAGAGAGAGAGAGAGGAGAGAGAGGTAAGTTCCTACACAACCATTAATTTCTATAAGAAATTTCTATAAGAAAGAATACTAACACCTTAAACTATTTTTACATTAGTTCAATTCTGGTCATTTCAGAACAAAACTGTAATAATAAAACAAAATATTATATTTCAATACATTGGAAGTAACGAAAAAGTAAAACTGCAAAACGTTATTCGTTTAATATATATATATATAATATGTATGTGTGTGGTGTGTGTGTATGTGTGTGTGTTTGTGTGTGTGTGTCACGCATGTGACTGCTTTTACTAGAGCATATCCGTATTCATACAAAAATACACCACCCGCCTTAAGCATATTCAATCTCGGGCGATAAGATTACGTAACCACCGGAAAAACTCCCTTCAATTCCCAACGATGTCTGGTGGGGGAGGGGGGGAGGGGGGAGGGGGTGGGGTTGTTGGGGGAATCACCACCCACCACCATAACTGGATCCCCATAAATATGCTATGAATCCAATAGGAGAATACAGCTTACGGCCGATTTATAGCCGGAGTCTTCCCCAAATCTAATATTGCTCTGATGTCAATCCTTCCTTGTATCCATAAAAAGATGGGGAGATTGTGTCGGAGCAGAGAGACCAAACTTCCCACAATGCCTCCGCAATTTCTCCCTCTCTGTTCGTTCTCTTATTTCGTTTACAGACAACGAGGGTCTGCTGTTTATGAGATGTGTATGTATGTATGCACACACACATACCGGGATTTATATATATTATATATATATCAATATATATAATATAATAATATAATATATACATATATTTTATATATATATATATATACGTACATATATAGTGTATATTTTTGCATATTTTATAGTATATACATGTATATATACTGTACATACACACACCACACACACACACACACACACACACACACACACACACATATATAATAATATATAAACATTATATATATATATATATATATATATATATATACCACACCACACTACATAATGTACAAATAAACATCCCTATTCAATTATACCCACATTCTACACATTTTCCAAACATTTTCTATACCCGTTCCCGGGCGCATAATAAAATACTGAGGGCTTTCATGAACCGTACGAGCCTATTGTCATTCAACAATTCTCAAAAAACCTGAGAAATGTAAAACAAAGAGTGACAGCATTTTTACATCCAATAATATTTGACATTTCGTTTCATGCAGTCTATCCTTTTATACAAAAATGTTTTCAAAGAGCACGGAATCTTTTTTTTTTTAATCCTATTTTGGGGACGCTATCATAAGCCACCAATGTTTAAAACACGGGCGAAGACACACAAACACACACACTGAAGCACACATTATTCTGTAATTCAATGACATTATGAACACGGGGATAGAGTGACATATTCTTGGGTGCACAAAATATATTC
Organism: Macrobrachium nipponense; assembly: GCF_015104395.2. Taxonomy (NCBI): domain Eukaryota; kingdom Metazoa; phylum Arthropoda; class Malacostraca; order Decapoda; family Palaemonidae; genus Macrobrachium; species Macrobrachium nipponense. Next base: position 79,520,456 of record NC_061109.1, read on the forward strand.
AAAATGGCAATTTTAACATTCAACATGACATATTCTGAAGTACACAATAACATTTAAAATTACATATCACTACTTACACAAAAAACACTTGCATAGCATTCTTTATTACGCAAAATGCATTCAAACGAAAAATTCTAACGTATTCAGATATATTCAGAATGACATAATCTAAGTACATTCTAAAGCACACAAAATACATTCACAGTGACATATTACTTCATATTTAAAATTGCATATTCTCAGATGCACAAGATATATTCAAATGACATATTGTCAAGTACATGAATTCCATTTAAACTAACACAAAGCACATTTCAAACACAGGGACAAATAAACAAGTATTTTCAGATGCATATAATTTTGTTCGCCAGCATTAACTCAATACATGCAATTGCAACAACGCAATTTGCAGTACAACTGCTTTGTCGAAGAAATGCAACTTGAAACAACAAATGCACACGATTTGAAACACGCTACGGCGCAAGTTACTACCATTTAAAAACCGAGATATATGATCCTTTCAAAAACGAGAAAATATACTGAAGTACTCAAGTACCCAACGATTAAGCTACGTTTCAATAATAGTCATAGATATGTATTCCAACAACAACCAGGACAGTCCCCAAAGATATCTCATAAATATCATAACGACCTACACTGAAATTAAATGGTTAAAACGGGGGATTAACCACTGGAAATTATAACATGCAGCCAATTCCTATTTAAATTTGACGCCGGCATATAAAACTCTTTGTTAACGGATTATAAAAATGTTCCTTTTTCGATAAATACTGGTTTTAAATTTCAACTAAAGATGGAATCATGAAAGACAAATTCTCTCTCTCTCTCTCTCTCTCTCTCTCTCTCTCTCTCTCTCTCTCTCTCTCTCTCTCTCTCTCTCTCTCTCTTTGATTCATGAGGAAATTGTAATATTCCCGTAATCGTCATTTTTCCATCCCCTACTCATCCCAGTAAAGTGAAAAAATTGCAAAGAGAGAGAGAGAAAAGAGAGAGAGGAAGGAAGAGAGGAGGGTAGAGACGAAGAGAACGAGAGAGAGAGAGAGAGAGAGAGAGGAGAGAGAGAGAGAGAGAACGAATGCAGTATTAAAGCATGTGTACTATTTTTCCGTCAGCTATTTTTAATTCTGTTTATATTTACAAAAAAAAAATGTCACGTTATGATCCAGGCAGCTCACTGGATTTGCATTCATTTCCCACTAAAGACTTTGCCTGAATGTATGAGTACTGCCACCTACAATATATTTTCCACTTTTTTATGTATTCTTACTTCCAAACTCATAACACATGGGCAACGAAAAATCTGTAATGAATATCAAAATTCTGATGGCGTAGCTATATATAAGAAGTAAGCTTCGGTATGCAGGTGTACAGACTATAGTCTCTCTCTCTCTCTCTCTCTCTCTCTCTCTCTCTCTCTCTCTCTCTTCGAATATCCTTTAATATCCAATTCGCTCTATCTCAGAATTTAATATATTTTCATGTATGTTAACCGAAGAGGAATTTTTCAGTTGATAATAATTTCGTCCTTTCGTGGTTTCGAACCAGCGCTCAGAGGAGCAATCAGGACTTCGGTGATGTTACTGACTCGGCCAATAAGTTTATTGACCGAGTCAGTAACTCACTGAAGTCCTGACTGCTCCTCTGAGCGCTGGTTTGAATCCACGAGAAACTTGCTGGCCGAGTCAGTTACCTCACTGAAGTCCTGATTTCTCCGCTGTGCGCTGGTTCAAATCCACGAGAGGACGAAATTATTATCAACTAAAAAATTCCCCTTCGTTTAACGTATATGAAAATATATTAATTCCGAGGTAGAGAAAATTGGATATTTTGGGGGATTTTTAATTCATTTTTATTTTAACCTTTATGTTAGCTATTTTGGGAAAATAAAGACTCTATTTTTGTATCCTGAGAGTTTGAATTCGCCTAAGATTTAATGATTGACTTTCAGCTATCTATAGAGGGAAAGCGATGGGAACCAACAAAGGTAGGTCGCGTAACCAAGACTAGGAGTTCTCTCGTTTTAGTTAAACGGGGTCCATTCATCTCCATAACATATATATATATTATATATATATATATATATATATATATATATATATATATATATATATATATATATTGAAATTCTTGGTTATAAACACTACGATTAGGAGAGGAGACTACTTTCCAGTCGATGACCCTAACACTAATAACACCGGTCTATGGCGTTAAATCAATCAATCAATCACCTGTCTCCCTGTCACCAACACAGGTATTGGCTCAACGAGCAGCCTGTCTCATCGACAGGTGAGTAGTAAATTCCTGTTACTGAGTATGAATGTTTTCCTTTGTCCATCAGCTCCTCAACTGGAAGTCCCTTTGTTTCTGTGTATTTTCCTTTTTCCACCAATTGCACCACCTGCGTCCTTCCTCTTCCTCTTTCCGTTCTTTCCTCTGTTCTTTCTTGTCTTCATTCTTTGTTCATATTCCTTGCCTGTCTCTTCTACTATCATTATCTTCAGACGCCTTTCATCGTCATTGCAGTGCCTCCGTCATAGAGGTTGTGGCTTCCGTAATAGTCTGTCCGTTTATTTGTTAGTTAATATACGAGAAATGCATTACTGCACTTCAGTGCATTACTACCCTAGTACAACTCTTGTATTTGAATAACTTAAACATTTTCTATTTATTCATTAACTTGTTAACCTTTATTTTTCACAAGTTATCTCCTCTTTCTGTATTTCCAATTACCGTCTGTTATTTCTTTTTAATGAACACCATATTCTTTGGAAGACTGAATTTCAAGTAAATGGCTACTATGGGTTTGTTTCATATGAACAGGGTCCATCTGAATAATAATAATAATAATAATAATAATAATAATAATAATAATAATAATAATAATAATAATAATAATAATAATAATAATAATATCTCGTAATCAGATTATTTTCGATGTTTTCTTAGATTTGACATTAACTTGCGTAAAAAAAGCCATTTCTCTCTGTTTATAAAAAACACAAATGTCGCGGGTCTTTAAGTGACCTGGCTAATCGTGTCATTTTTACCAATGAAAGCTACGACAATTCAGTTTTAGTTATGATCTGTTTCCAGAGCCTCTAAAATTCCATCAGATGGTCACTTTCTCCTGGTTTGATTAATCGTGCAACGGTGTCCATCGCTGTCAATGGAATGGAATGCCATACAAAATATAGGCCAAAGGCCAAGAACTGGGATCTATTGAGACTATTGAACGCTGAAAGGGAAATTCAAAGTAATAAGATCTGAAAGGTTTTACAGGAGGAAACCCTTGCAGTTACACTATGAAACTATTGTCAGAAGAGGGTGGAAAGTCAGATGGAAGAGAATATGAACGTAGGTATAGTAAAAGGAATATAAGACGTTACAACTAGGGGGCCGAAGGACGCTGCAAAAAACCTTAATGCCTACAGGGCACCACGTGAGGTGCACTAACAGCACTAATCCCCTTAGGGATTCACCGTCAAGTTTAAGAATTATTTTCTGACTAAAGAAGTTAGTCTGGGACAAGAAATAAGGCACCTCTTTAACTGAGCAAATCTAAAGAAAGTAAAAAAGTAAAATAACACAGAGAAGCTTAGGTTAGAAGAAAGCTACAGACTAGCCTCTCGAAGGCTAAATCTAGAAGTTTATAAAAGTAGGGGAATAAAGAAGAAGGCTGGAAAATACAGATTTTAGCAGTGTGGAAAA
>NC_061109.1:79526684-79539184 GCF_015104395.2 Macrobrachium nipponense
CCCATCACAGAAAGCTGAAGCCTTCCTTCCTCTTTCCATTCCGTTATGACGCGCTGTTCTATTCCTTTCCACCCATACGCCATTGCACATCCCACAGCCCCCACACCATCTCTCTCTCTCTCTCTCTCTCTCTCTCTCTCTCTCTCTCTCTCTCTCTCTCTGCTGGCGACGGCAGTTTCCACGAAGCGCTTTGTTGACTCTTCGGCATTACTCGACAGCGGCGGGTGACGGGAAGAAGTGGGAACAGAATCGACTGAGAGGCTGCATTGTAATTCAATGATGGGAAATGTCGTCCCACTTGAGGGGACACAAAAACACTTGATTCAGGATGATTTCAGACAGAAGAGTGTAAGTGGGAAGGGAGGAAGGAAGGAAGGAAGGATGGGGGTAAGAGGAGGAGGTGGAGGAGGAACGACAGTAGAGACGGTAGGGATTGGGGGAAGGGGGAGGGGGAAATAACTGACACCAAACAGCCTTTCCAACATGAGACAGACTCTCTCTCTCTCTCTCTCTCTCTCTCTCTCTCTCTCTCTCTCTCTCATACATTTTTACCCCGGTAACCTGTCATATCATCTCGCCGGCCAACGGCAGGTAATTGTCGTCATGCTTTGGAAAAATGTCCGAGTTATTACCACAGAGGTATTTCGACGCGTGCCTGGAGGAAGAGGAGGAGGAGGAAGAGACAGCGGTTAAAGTTGCCATAGTAAATGACGGAACAATTTCAATTATGGCTGGAATTGGTCTTTACATTTTCTTGTGACTTGAATGAATGTTATCAAGCACTTGAAATAAATGATTTATCTACTCAGATAAGTTACGAATTGAAATATTCAAAATTCTGCACTACTTAACAGTGCCTTCTGCCTGAAAGGAACATGTAATACAGTAATTAATAAAGATATACACTACTATACACTATCTATGCCAGGGGTTCCTAACCTGGGGTACATGTAGCCCCGGTCATACATTTGTACTCTTCAGGAGGTACATTGGATCTGAGAGAATAGCCAGTACTGCACATTACATGATGTAATTTGCATTGAGATTGCACAATGTCGTGTTTTTCTTATTTCCTCATTTTCGTATGCAAAGCTTTTACTTACGTTATATTAAGAATAGAATGAATACCATTTGTTTTTCACTATTATGTAACCTCACCCGGCTGCAATCTGTACCCGTACCCAGCCTGAAGAGAAGTGTTGCATCATAATACTTAATATCATAAATTAAGTTAGGCTCACATGTGCTTACTTTACTGAAGTGTTATGCATAATCATGAAAACATATGTATATGACGCGTCAAAATACTTCATAAATTATCTATTTATCTATTTAGTACACTGAGGTTTTTACCATTCATAATCTGCGCAGTCAACGTAAACAATTTCATTGTTTTTCTTTTCATCCTCAATATTTAGGTGTACACACGAATCAATAAAAATACCCAAGGGGTACAGAAGAACAAAAAGGTTGGGAACCCCTGATCTATGTATACTGTATCCCAAGGGTTTCTGGGCAGGACAGACACCCTTTCTACACTCCTAAAAAGGAACGCCTGGAATTAAACGATGCTTTTAGAGAAGCCCTGAAATATATTCTTAAGTCACTGATTACTTAATCGATCTGATATTTGGAATTAAAGTTAACAAATAGGAGTTTATTTGTCTGTGATATCTAATTTACTGAACGGCTCCAGATAATCGTTAATGAACAAGGTTTGTCAACAGCAAAAGTGCCCCAGTACAATTGCTCCAGTTTTCCTTTGGTCCTAAAACCTTTCCTTCCTCGGGAGAGGTCAAGCTATGGACCTTTAAACAAAGGTTTATTTTATATATGCCTCTTAAGCCCTAGCAAGAAAGATATTTTTTTTTATATTTAAGATAACCGTTGAAGTTATGTGTTGATTTTCTTTGTCAAGTTGTTCTTCAAGTTTTGGGTCATTTTTCATGTTACAGGTCACTTTTCTAGTTGAAACCAGTTTCCCACTTAATCGTCACCTTTTAAATATAAAGTCGCTTTTCACTTTGAAGATCACATTTCAAGTCTAAGGTTTTTATTTCATACTCAAACCCCTCTTTAAACTTTTGGGTCGTTCATCAAATTTAAGAGAATTTTTCCATAAATTGTAAGGTAAAGAAAACAGTGCGTTTCTGTGTAAACCAAATTACAAAGTCGACCTAAACTCAAAAAACCTTTCACGAAATAATCGTTAATTATGAAACATCTCAAGCAATTCTAATTGACAGACTTATTAACATAAAATCAATCATCAATTCAAATAAAAATAATACTTAAACATACAAAAAGTACAACTGCACACGTTAGCTGACAAGAACAAAATCTGAAGTAAAAAAAGAGGAAAATAGAAAGAAAAAAAAACTAAGAAAAAAACAAAAGACTAAGTACCAGAATGAGGAAGCACCTGAATGGAGGCTGCGTCAAGCACCTGACCCATCAGACACTGCATACATCGCCCGAGCAGGGCGCCGAAATGAAGTTGCTAAACGATCAACACAAAACAAACGCGCAGCGTCGTCGCCGTTCGTATCGATAATGACAATGGCAGCACCAGCAGGAGCAGGAGCCTTCGGCGTTAGAAAAGCCATTTACTCCCTTCCATGTTACTAAGCACACCGGCTATTGTTACGGCTGTCAATGATGAAAACTCCCGAGGAGAATTTAAACTCGGCGGCAGCCGTGTCTAGAGCCGGAGCTGTGTGGACATCGGCTGTAATTAAAGTCGAAAGCGTCTCTCTCTCTCTCTCTCTCTCTCTCTCTCTCTCTTTTCTTGCAAGAACATCAAGTTAATTGGAAACGGAGTTCTTTTGTCTCTGCCCTCCGGAGGAGAATTCCCCTCTTATTAAAAACCTCAGTTGTTGTTGGTATTATCTTTTATTTTTGACTTTTGTCATTTCTTTATTGGCGTACCCCTTCGCTCCCCCACCCATCCCTACCCCACAACCCTTTTGTTTTTGCTCTTTTTTTTTATAATTTTCGCAAACACTGGAGTTGTTATTTTGGTTGGATCTTTTGTTTTTTTATCATCTTGGCACTTATTGCTTATGACTTGATATTTGAATATTCTACCTGCCTCAAGTAGTAAATTGAAATGTACTGCCAAGGACGCAACATGTAGTAATGGCTTTTTTTCTTTCCGATTTTGTTATTGTTACTCTTGGACAAAACCTCGTCATTCCATTCCCAGGATCTTACCTTTTGCTTTTCTCTTTTTTATATCAATGTATCTTTAGTATTCTGTTCTTGGTAATGATAAATAACTGACAAAAGTCAGGTTGCAACTGCTAGGAGAGCATTTTTCACTTTTTTAAAAGATTTGGATTGTAATTCTTACATTTCTTATTCGTTGTTCCTTTACATTTCCGTTTCGGCTACAGACAGATCTTTGACAATACCTACTTTTCTTAATTTTCCTTTATTTCTTTTAATACGAAACGTAAGTTTTATTTTCAGTATTCGTTCTTATCTTTTAAAAATCCCAGACTGTTATTACGATTTCAACTTTTAAATCTGTTCCTTTACTATCAACAGAGCACATTTTCCTTTCAGTTTTGTTAAAAGCCATTTGGTTTCTATTATCACCACAACTTCTCTAATTTCTCTCAACAATTCAAGAAACATTTCGCCGGCGATACATTTGGACCGCTTTGGTAATATCTCCATTCCATTACTGCAATATAGGAATCACTCTACACTGGATGAGCCTATAGAAACCTGGAAACAAGAAGCACTGGGGAAAATCCAAATCCTGGAAAAAAATGGAGTTGAAGGACCAATCGGGTAACCTCCAAAAGCGCGGTGAATATGAGATGTACAGCCTATCGGGTGTTACATGGAGAAGGAAAGAATCAGTCTCTCGCTCTTAACAGATTGGTAAGCATTGATGTTTTATCGGTAAAAATAAATAAATTAATATATTACATAAAAATGAAAAATAAAAGAAAAAAATATGATTATACAATTTAACGATAAAAAAATGATAAATTAATACCTCAAAGACAAATGATAAATAACACAAAAAAATCTTATTTGTCCAATTTACCTATAACAAGTTGACAAATTAATACTTCAAAGAAAAAACAAAATATTTTATAAAATTTTACAAAAGTCTACGGAATTGGAAAGATAAAAAAACTAAGCTCAAAGTATGAGGATATTCCTTTAAAAGAAGAAAAGAAGAAGAAAGTAAAAAAGGCAAGTATAAGAGAGGGCTCAAGGTTTTTCTTTCGAAAGAAGTCAAGTCAGCGCTCAAGGAGCGAACTTCGGCCATATCGTCATTCCTGAGTCTTTAATGCATGCAATAATCGGATGGTTCGAACTCTTATAAAGACTGTCGGGAACTGGGTGAAGAAATTCTAAGGGAAAATAACCCTGGATTTAAGCTTCGACGGTCTTGCAGGAAAACATAATATGGCGGAAACTCCGTTATTCGATGTTACTGTTGATTTAGGGCAATTACTTAATTTGTTTTGAAGGTGTGTATAAATGATATGAATGTATGTATGTATGTATGTATGTGTATGTATGTATGTATGTATGTATATATATATATATATATATATATATATATATTATATATATATATATATATATATAATATTATATATAGAGAGAGAGAGAGAGAGAGAGAGAGAGAGAGAGAGAGAGAGAGAGAGTTAAAAAATAGAGCGTGGTTTACTCTAAAAGAAGGCGACAGACCGATTCTTAAATTGAAAAAGATTATAGCTTTCTGCAAAACGGAGGCCAGGCCAGTTCCAAAGCCTGTTTGTAGGGGGAAAGAAACAGCCACCAAATTTAACTGAACTGCCAGTCACATCGATTAGCTCCGTACGAAAGCACTGGAACTGTAATTCAAAGGCACCCCGAATTGCCATAATATTTAACTTTTTGCTAATCTAACGCCGAACTGAAATTTAAATCTGCCAGCGTTAATTATATGCACCCCTCGTACATGGACGTAAAAATGAGATATTAATACCGAGAATACGAGAATAAATATTAACTTCGTATAAAGAATCCACCCACCCACACATACACGCGCACACACACAATGTAACATACGATATGTACTTTCGGGCCATTTATTTCCCCCAAAACGCCATACTGCACATTAAATCATCCGGGCCGGAGCTGTCAGGAGTTGAGGCGCGACGGAGCTGATATATAGCGAAAAATGTCTGTAACAATAAAAATATGCTTCCATAAAACAAAGTAACAGCCTCGAAAACAGACAAATGCCCCGTTTCGCAGCGGTGCTTGTCACTTCACATTGGCAGTTACATTTTTCATTCAATATTTTATCTCCTCAATCAATCTTGCGCAGCCCCCGGGGCCGCGTTGTCAATAAGAATAACTGAGCGCTTTCAGTTCGGCGACAATGATAATGCACGAGAAATTTCAGTCGGCGTTTAAATTTAATTAAATGAATTCAAGGTGCAAATATGTCTCACTATAGTAGATTCACATCAGCCGTGCATTTGATGTCTAGGCCAGTCCCTTACGACGCCCCTGTTTGGCTGTTGATAAGCCAATGACAGGGTTGGAAGCTCTCAGTCCTCTCGAGAGAGTTCACATAGTCAGGATGTATGTTCCATCTCTCCTGAGGTATACGTCTTTCAGGAGAGGTGGAACATACATCCTGTCTATGTGAACTCTCTCGAGAGACTGAGAGCTTCCAGCCCTGTGATTGGCTAATCAACAGCCAATCAGGAGCGTCGTAAGGGACTGGCCCACACGTCAAATTCACGGTTGATGTGAATTTACTATAGGCAGACACATTATGAGACGATGGTGATGGTAGATATTTCACTTGGTAAAAATCTACTTATAAAATACTCAAACTTCTACAAAAGGAATTAGTCTCATTCATCTCGCAAAGCTGATATCTTTTACACCACGAAGATGATACTTAACAGAAGAAATCAAATTCAGGACAGAAATCATCTCCCGTAAGCTTAACACTTGACAAATAAGCTAATCTGTATGGACCAGGGTTCTTTTACCATTGAACAAAAAAAGCACTCATCCGAAAGAAAGCATGACAACAAATGTTTAAAATAAATCCAACGAAACCGTTCATGTGGTACTGTAAGAATCAATTCAGCCTAAATGACTACATTCCCAAATTCCCAAGGTTAAATTCTAGTCCTAACTACATACTACTGTAGTACTGAGTTGTAATCTGTAATAATGAAGAGGCAATACATTTCTTCAGGCAACTCTTCCACCAAATTCATTCTCTCTCTCTCTCTCTCTCTCTCTCTCTCTCTCTCTCTCTCTCTCTCATTTTATGAATCTAAGCACGTCTTGTTAAGAAGCTTTCCTTGCTATCCTTTCTCATGATCATTTGAGCCACGTTTTTCGTTAGTTCTCACCACAAGAATTGACATAACAAATCAAGGAGAAAGGGGGTTAATCTGCTTTGACATTGTGGACATATTATTTTGCAGAACAACAAACGTACAAAAAGTATGAACGCAAAAAGAGAGGAAACGAGAGAGGAGAGGAAGAGGCAGAGAGAGAGAGAATAGATGGAGAGAGATGAGGAAGAAGAGATGAGAGAAATTAGGTGTACACACAAATATATTATATTATAATATAAATAGATATATATATATATATATATTACATATCTATATATATATATATATATATATATATATATCTATATATTCTACTACATAATTAATAACGTGTTTCAGAGCCATCCCCGGCTCTGCCACACCCCCTCCAGGCACCCCAACCAGCCAGCTGCTGCCCAGCGAGCGACCGGAGGCGAGAGCCTAAAAGCCTGACGGAACATTTTTGTCCCTCCTGCTTCCTGTACTGCAGTCGAGGGCGAAAGGGATTTTGACGGACACATGCGCCGCCCTCAAACTTCAAGCTCACGCCCGTGTGACGGCTCCCCTTTAACTCCTGTGCATCGCCTGACGCTTTACGACGCAAATATGCGCTCTCGTTTGAAGGAGGAGGAGGAGGAGGAAGAGGAGGAGAAGCGAAGGAGGAGGAGGAAAAGTCCCGCACTGGAAGTTATTGCCTGGTCATATCATCCCTGACTTTGAAGTTTGCGGCTGAATGGGGAGATCTTCAAGAATGGAACCTCTTCTTTTTTTCTTTTTCTTTTTCATATACCTCTTTCACTGCCGTGACGGGGAAATGGTCCGGAAATGAATAAAACATACGCACATTTCCTATTAGACACACACACACATACACACACAGGAGAGGGGAGAAATTGGTAAAGCCCTGCCGCAGATACCTGGCAAATAAACTGTAAAGGGGGAATGCTGAAAAATAAATGCACCGTACATTACGTATTACAAAACGTACATTTCATCTATATATATGTGGAACAGTTTATCTTTTGCAGATTTATAAACCTGAATATGTACAGAAATACAGAGTAAAGTAAAATTTCTGCAAATTATATATAGACTCAAACACGGCATTTACTAATATAATAATTATGGATATCAGACATTGTCTAAGTGGCTCTCTCTCTCTCTCTCTCTCTCTCTCTCTCTCTCTCTCTCTCTCTCTCTCTCTGCATGTTTCTGAGTACGTGGTTGGCGCTAATTCATTCTAGTATCTCGAAACGGAACAAGATGAGTGTAATAGACGGTTTTATGAAAAGAAAATATACAAATGAAGATAAAGGTGCATATCTAAATAATTTCTAACCACCAAAATATAAGACCAGAGAAACCCATTAGCTGTGTATGCACCCGTTAAAATAAAGATCTCATAACACGCCTTATTCGTAACACCAAAGAAGAATTTCTGATCATGATGAAACGTCATTCAAAGGCCAATCCTACTTATCAAACAATATTAAGGATGGACATGGCAGGTACCAAGGCTACTAGTTCCAAATACTGCGAGACACTACATAAACACATATGGCATCACCGGCGTGTGTAAACGCGCTCTCTCTCTCTCTCTCTCTCTCTCTCTCTCTCTCTCTCAAATCCACACATACACACCACACACACTCTCTCCTCTCACACACACACACATATATATTTATAATATTTATTTATTAATATATATATTATATAATTATATATATATAATATTATATATATATATATATATAATATATAATATAATATAAAGGAGCTTAGGCGAAATGACCGACAACATCAAAGAGAGAAACTAAAGTATATAACTTTACGATCTCTCGGCAAATGTAGCAAACCATAAGTCATCATTAAACTCATCGGAAATGACTAACGACGGGGCAAAAAATAAATAAATAAATAAAAAATACAATGAAATGATACATGAAATTATTCAGGTATGAGAGAGAACAGCTAATTCCTGCTGGGAGCTGCGAGAATTATACATAACATAAAGGGTAGACTGAGGGATTAACAGGTGTTGCGAGAGTAGATGTTGAAGCGTAGTTAAAAACCCATGACTGCAAGAAAAAACACGGAATACCAATTTCGAAAAAAAACAGGATTATATAAAAACCAAGAAATACTAATTTCAGATGGAAAACGATGGAACAATTCAGCGCAGAAATTTGCATCAACCAGCTAAAGGAAATAAACAAAACTCTCTCTCTCTCTCTCTCTCTCTCTCTCTCCTATTATCCCCTTGACTCACTCCCTAAGGCCAAAAGATGATAACCACTCGAGGGAAAACTCGCCAAAAAAAAAAGAAAAATAAAAAAACCGTAAGTCATACGAGTTACTACAACTTCCTACGTTCCAACTTCTTTGTTCGATCCTGAAGTTCGCGATGTAACTCCTTGAACGGAAGTTTTCAGGAGAAAGGGGTGGACGGGTAGTACGGCAGGGTTGGAAGCATGGCGAGAGAGAGAGAGAGAGAGAGAGAGAGAGAGAGAATTCTACTCTTGAATTCTACCAGTACCAGCCTCCAGGAGAGAGAGAGAGAAGAGAGGAGGAGACAGAGAAGAGAGGAAGGAAGAGAAGGAGAAGACGGAGAAGATGACGAGAGAGAGGCGATGAGGTAACCAAGCACCCAAGTTTCAGTGATCATTACAGAACTTATGGCTTTTACTGACAGAGACTCCGGGAGGTGCAAAGAGCCCCGAAAGACCTCAGACAGGGAGAGGACGAAAGGATATCCGTCTCAGAAGCAAGATGTGAAAATGTCCATAACTTGGCCCCTCACGGTTGAGGCTGTAGTCTATGAATGCAGAGGACGGGAAATGCGGAGGTGCGTAAAAAGAGATGATAAAAAAGTGTGAGCCCGGAAGAAAGGATGGATCATTTTGAGATGGTTTGGTCATACGGAGAGAATGAAGGACGAGGAAGAACAGGAGTTCGGACAAATAGGTGTGAATGAAACAGTTACTACGCTGGATGTCGATGTGTTGTGGGTGCTTCTATTCTGCATGAATCACGTTGGTTTCGCCAATATACTCGTGTGTATCATATATATATATACGTATCATATTATATATATATATATATATATATATATATATATATATATATGACACACACACACACACACACACACACACACACACATATATACATATATATATATATATATGAGATATATATATATATATAAACACAAATATATACATGATTTGATTATAAACTAAAGCCTAAAGAAAAGTTAAAAATGAGACTACAGTGCTTCCCTTTCAACGCATCTTCGGGCACAAGAGTGTCAAACACAGCCTCAGTGGCGTGGTTGGTTTGGTGTTCGCTTCTCACCTCGGTGGTTGCGGATTCGATTCTCGGCGATTCCATTGAGGAGTGAGAGATGTGCATTTCTGGTGATAGAAGTTCATTCTCGACGTGGTTCGGAAGTCCCGTAAAGCCGTTGGTCCCGTTGCTGAATAACCACTGGTTCCATGCAACGTAAAACACCATACAAACAAAAAACAAGAGTGTCAACTACACGAAATTACATGAAAGTACTTGACACTATCGTTTTTTATTTTATTTTTTTTTGTACATTCACCATGGCCTCAGCCCTACCTCCCTCCTCTCTCTCAATATAGATATACCCTACCCCCCATATATATATCTATAATATATATATATATATATACTATATATATATATATATATATATATATATACATACACACCACACACACACACACACACATAAGGGCCGAGCTGGAGCACAAAGAAGATATATCACGAAGGAATGTAGTAGTAGGGAAAGGCATCCTCATCTTTTGTAAGAGTTTATTTCAATGCCGACCGTTTCGCATTTTCAATTTTATATATTTTTAGCCTTGAAACGCCACTTGAAATCGTCGCGAAACGTCGGCATGAAATTATATATATATAATATATATATATATATATATATAGATTATATATATATAGATTATATATAATATATATATATATATATATATTATATATATATAGAGATATATATATATATACAAATATATTATATATATATTATATATATATATAAATATATATAGATAGTTCCCACTTGAACGATTGATAATACCCCACACTCCTTTAAGACGCTTACTTCCGTTTGGGAACAACAGGGCAACGCACAATAGAGGCATCTTGCTTTACCTATACGTACACCAATAAAAACATCCTCCATAGAATAAACATGACATTTTCTCCGAACTAAAAAAAAAAAAAAAGACCAGAAATAATAATATCTGCATTATTCATAAATAAATGGACACCAAATGAGGACGTAGGGTACAGTGTCGACAATAGACATCGATACGAAAGGAAAAATTTAAAGTTGTACTTCACATCAGACAATGGGAATAAGTTACAAATATTTTCAGTCTTCTCAACATTTTTACGCAAACGGATATAAAAAAAACACCGAGTGGATATTAATTTCTTTTTTTTACTTCAAATGTCAGACCTTTTCCTGTACAAAATTAAATGACATCTCCAATGGTTACTCGGCAAATGTTACTTAAATGTTATCATCACCACCTTTAATATTGCTACTTCTATAAGAAACTTTCGCAATTTACTATCATCACGGTAACATATTGGATTATTATTATTATTATTATTATTATTATTATTATTATCATTATTATTATTATTATATTTTTTACATATATTATTCTCCTCGATAAATAGAGTCAAGCAGGTTCTCCAAAGCTCTCGTTTGATTTACATTATTATAGATATTTACACAGACATTATTGTGGAAATCTTAATTATTTTAGTGACTCATGAATTATTATTATTATTATTATTATTATTATTATTATTATTATTATTATTATTATTATTATTATTATCACATAACACCACCACTGTAACAAAGACTTCATCTTCCCAACCTGTATCACAACAACATATGTGGTCTGCTCCAGCATATAAAAACGTATTTCTTTACTTTACCGTTCATGTACTTACTATGCGGATCATGCATTTGCGCAAATGGCCTCTTATCTGGCATTGTGCTCTTTCCATGTTGAGAAAACAAGCCTTCTGCAAACATGCTACTACGCGTTTGCATAAAAGAATATGTGCTGACATTGCCATTTCACTTCTTATTCTTCTGTCCTAGTGTGTGTTGTGTATACTATATACATACATACATACACACATATCTATATATATATATATATATATATATATAGTATGCACAACACAGAGACACACACACACACACACACACACACACACACACATATATTATATATATAATATAATATATATATATATTATATATATATATATAGATATATATATAATTATATATATATATATGTGTGTGTATAAATGAATTTTACCCTACCTATCTTATTTCTAAGAATAAGTTATCTTCACGCGTGCAATATTTTTGCTTTTCCGTTCCTAATGGGGGTGTTTGGTGGTGTGTGTGTGTGTGTGTGTGTGGTGTGTGTGTTGGGTGTGTGTGTGTGTGTTGCTTTTAGGGGGGAGGGGGAGGCACTGGAGTGAACGGGGAATCTTCACGTTCAAGTTTCAACGACAACTATTTGAAAAGGTTTGGGAAATGACTAACCCTGGCAAGAATATTCCAAACGATGCAGAGCAACAACAATAATAATCAATTATATCAATAATAATATGAACTACAATTAACATTAAAAATAACGCTGAGATTAAACAGCAGCACTGTTCTGTGCGTGCTTCATAAGCAAGCAAACAAGCAAGCAAGACTAGCACACAGTTCCCATGCACGACATGTCTCTGGCAAGGGAGGGGGGGGGGAGGAGGAGCAAGCAGGCAAAAATAACAAGCAGGCCGCTATTTTACAAGCACTGCACGTAGAGGGGAGAGAAAATTCACGAAGGGAAAAGTACAACAAAGCCCTCATTTTAGAGGGAGTCTAATACAACACGATGGCTGGTTTTTGTTTTCTTTCTTTTACTAAACTTCGTTGTATTCCAATCAAGCGAAGTTTTTCCCCTTTGTTTATGATTTACATTTTAGCTAACAAGATACAAGAATGAGAAGGAGCATGTTCTGTTTCTGAATTATATTTAACTAAAAATTTTACATCGTATATATATATAA
>NC_061109.1:79541684-79564184 GCF_015104395.2 Macrobrachium nipponense
ATATGCATGTGTGTCTACACGTATATATAAATACATATACACTTATGGTATACGTATACAAATGTAATCATAAAATCTTTTTTAGCTTAGATAATAAATAAACTAGACAAAAAGTATTTAGAAATTATCTCCCTCCATATGTACAAAGGGGTTCCACATACTGTATAAAAACAGAGAGATATTGCAGAGGGTGGAATAATTGGGTTTATCAAACCATACGAGAACAAATATACAAATTGAAAACATACTGCCACAATATATTATTCGCCTTTCTTCATGTGCCTCTTTTTTTAATACATACAGAACATTGAGTCTCGGGAATAGTTATCAAAATAAATATTACATAGTAAAAAATATAATAATAATAATAATAATAATAATAATAACAATAATAAACTAATAATAATAATAATAATAATAATAATTCCTGGCTCAAAAACTTCCCAGTCCCTGCACCCACGAATACCAGAAGAACCCGAGCATTGTATCACAAACCACCAAACGCCCAAATGGATGACCACAGTACAGAAGGAAAAGAAAAGGGGAAATATAGCAAGTAAATACAGGCTTATCCCTGCCTCCCAGTACTGTGGAAGATTCTATAGTAGATTCACATCAACCGTGCATTTGACGTCTAGGCCAGACCCTTACGACGCTCTTGATTGGTTGTTGATAAGCCAATCACAGGGCTGGAAAGAAACTCTCAGTCTCTCTCGAGAGTTCACATAGGCAGGATGTATGTTCTACCTCTCCTGAAAGACGTATCCCTCAGGAGAGAGGGAACATACATCTTGCCTATGTGAACTCTCGGGGGAGACTGAGACCCTCAGGAGAGATGGAACATACATCCTGCCTATGCGAACTCTCGAGAGAGACTGAGAGTTTCCAGCCCTGTCACTGACTTATCAGTAGCCAATCAGGAGCGTCGTAAGGGACTGGCCTAGACATCAAATGCACGGGTGATGTGAATCTACTATAACCAGTATCATCAGTGAAATGCTTTATAACTACCTAAAGGATACAAACACCGTTCCCCACCAGCAGAAAGGCTGCAGAGGGAAGTGTAGGGGCACAAAAGACCTGCTCCAGATAGACAAAATGGTAATGAAGAACAGTAGAGTAGGAAAACCAACTCAAGCATGGCATGTATTGCCTACAAGAAAGCCTTCAACACGATACCACACATGTGGCTAATTGAATTCCTGGAAATATATGGAGCAGAGAAAAGCATCATCAGTTTCCTAAAAAAAAATAGAATGCGCAACGGGAACACAACACATACAAACTCAGGGATAAGACTAGCAGAGGTTAACATCAAGAGAGAGATCTTTCAAGGTGGCAGAAGACGGATGTTGGGTACCAACTCAAGAAAGGAGGCAACAGAATTAACCATCTGATGTTCATGGACGACATCAAGCTGTATGGTACGAGCATCAAGGAAATAGATACCCTAATCCAGACTTGAGAATTGTATCTGGGGACATCAGGATAGAGTTTGGAATAGAAAAAGTGCCTGGGTCAACTTACAAAAAGGCAAAGTGATAAGAGCTGAAGGGATAAAGCAACCAGATGGGAATCGCATCAAACACATAGATGAGACAGGATACAAATACCTGGGAATAATAGGAGAGGATATAAAAAACACAAAAAGATGAAAGACACGACCAGGAGAGAATACATGCAGACTTAAGGCGATACTCAAGTCAAAACTCAACGCCGGAAATTGATGAAAGCCATAAACACATGGGCAAGTACCAGTCATCAGATGCTGCGCAATAGTGGCGTGGATGAAGAGTGAACTCCCCAGCATGGAGCAGAAAACTAGGAAACACATGACAATACACAAAGCACTACTTCCAAGACCAAATACGGACAGACTATGCATAACACGAAAGGAAAGACGGAGAAGGCTACTAAGCACTGAGGACTGCGTCAACATCGAGGGCAGAGCACTTGGCAATATCTGAAAACCAGTGATGACGCGTGGCTAAGGACTGATAAAAGTAGATGAAGACCCAGAAATATACAGACACAGGAGAATGACAAACAACGGAGAATGGCACAACAAACCAATGCAAGGACAGTACATGAGAGACTTAACTGGCCAACGATGAAACCTGGCAATGGCTACAAATGGGAGAACTCAAGTAAGAAACAGAATGACTGATAACAGCGTCACAAGATCAAGCCCTAAGAACCAGATATGTTCAAAGAACAATAGATGGAAATAACATCTCATCAATATGTAGGAAGTGCAAGAAGAAAAACGAGACCATAAACCACATACCAAGCGAATGTCCGGCACTTGCGTAGAACCAGTACAAAGAGGCACAATTCAGTAATAAGTGTTACGAATACCAACCTGAAGGAGTGACAGAAAACGATCAGGCAAAGATCCTCTGGGACTATGATATCAGAATAGATAGGGTGATACGTGCCAATAGACCAGACGTGACGTTAATTGACAAAGTCAATAAGAAAGTATTACTCATTGATGTCGCAATACATGGGACGGACACCAGAGTAGATGTGGAAGAAAGAGAAAAAAATTTATAAGGATTAGGCTATGGGATATGCCAGTTGAAATTCTACCCATAATCACAAGAATACCAGGCAACATCCAAAGATCCTTGAAAAGGAACCTGGAAAAACTTAGATGTCTGTAATTTTTAAATCAAAAGGTATCGCCAGGGGACTCATTGCAGGAAGTGTGCGCTACTAGATATTGCGCACATAAGTAAGAAGAGTGATGGACTCCTAAGGAGGGAGGATGGAACCCCACACTATAAAAATAACCCAGATGAATAGGATGAGTGATAGAATACTAATAATTATCCTAAATTGTATTATTATTATCAAAAGTAACAATAAAGACATCAAAAACAATAATAATCACTAATATCGTCACCCCTAATTAGCTCATTTGATTACAGCTTTCATCACTATTCCTATCATTAGTAATAACAGCGGGCAACAAAAGCAATATAATAAAAATTATAACAAGCAAGACAAAAGCAGTAAAAAAAAAAAAGTAAAAAACGCGCAGAGGTTTCTTGGGTGCAATCGAGTTTTCAGTACAGCGTATAATCAAGGCCACCGAAAACACACCTATCTTTCGGTGGTCTCAGTATAATGCTGTAAGAGCCGGTGGTGGCCTGGTTTATATAGTTGGCAGACGTACGATTATGGCTAAATTTAACCTTAAATAAAAACAAAGAAAAATAGTGAGGCTAGAGGGCAGCAATTTAGTATGTTTGATGATTGGAGAGTGGATGATCAACATACCAACTTGCAGCCTTCTAGTCCCAGTGGTTTTTAAGATCTGAGGGCGGGCAGAAAAAGTGCGGCCAGAAAAAAGTGCGGACGGACAGACAAACTAGGTCCAATAGTTGTCTTTTCAGAAAATAAAAAACATAATAACGAGAATAAAATACGATAATAAAAGATAATAACAAAACAAGACTGTGAATTCACAAATGACTTGGTCATATTGATAACAATGGTCA
This sequence comes from Macrobrachium nipponense, assembly GCF_015104395.2. Classification (NCBI taxonomy): domain Eukaryota; kingdom Metazoa; phylum Arthropoda; class Malacostraca; order Decapoda; family Palaemonidae; genus Macrobrachium; species Macrobrachium nipponense. Next base: position 79,545,191 of record NC_061109.1, read on the forward strand.
TTTCTCTTCTAAACCAAACTTTGGACAATTGTGATTGTAGTCGTTAAGTTAAGGGATGGGAGGAGGAGGAGGAGGAGGAGGAGGAGGAGGAGGAGGAGGAGGAGGAGGAGGAGGAGGAGGGAGGCAATACCGTGTATCATCCGGAATCATATCTCCGGAAATGAGAAATCTCCGCTACTATACAAATAAGAGAGAAATTACGTTGGGTCGTCTCCAATTCGACGCAAAATACGACGATATTCGAGAACGAGAGTTGAATTAATTGTCAATGCTGTGTAATCATCATTTATGATCCGGTGGATAACACTAAAATTAACTAGAGACATTAATAATAATAATAATAATAATAATAATAATAATAATAATAATAATAATAATAATAAAAACCCTCCACCTGAATAAAAAAGAAGAAGAAATAAATAAGAAATTTAGAAAATTAATATTGCACACATCCAATCTCCTTCGCACAACAAAATTTATCGAACAAATACTTACTAGCAAGAAAAAAAAAAGAAAAAAAAGAAGAGTAAATGATAGCTCATTGCCCCCTGCACCTATCGCCCCCCCTCCTTACACACACACACACACACACACACACACACACTCACAGCGAGAGAGAGAACCAACACTCCCCTTAGAATCCACTGCAGAGAAAAAGATTGAATGAACAATACACTTAAAAAGCAAACGAGAAGAGAGAGAGATAGAGAGAGAGAGAGAGAGGGTAGAGAGAGAGAGAGGGGAGTGATGGGTCCAAAATTAGTTCATAAACGTAAACACACTCATTAACATAAACCGAGGCATGATCAACATCGCACAAGGGAGCACGCGAAACGTCTAGGATGCAATAGTTTCTTGAAATAACATTGTCCGGTATTCATGGTGCATGCTACTGCACCTTATATACATACATACACAAACACACACACACACACATATATATTATATATATATATATATATATATATATATATATATATATATATATATATACACATGTGTGTGTGTGTTTGTGTCCGAAAGCTCAGAGCAGTAAACATCATCTCTACTTAAGTTTTTTGCAACAGTATACATCCTCAGCATATACATACGCACCTAAAATATATATATATATATATATATATATATATATATATATATATATATATAGTATAATATATATATATAATATAAATATATATATATATATATATTTATATATAATATATATTAGGGAAGTAATCATAAACTATCATAAACTAAAACAAAGTATTAGTCTTGAAACATTTAATGTTCATTGGACTAACCTGATAAGAAAACAAATGCTGCCAATACATGTCAATGAAAAACATCTTTTTAAATATTCATCTTACACACACTCGCGACACTAAGCTCCAGTCTTTCTAGAACTCACAAAAATGCGTAAATTGAGTTAAATACTGTACGAATTTACATGAAAAGGTGTTAAGGCGAAATTAAGAAATGATACACTTTAAAAAAAAAACAAGGAGTAAAAAAAAAAATATGGTAGGGCACATAAGCAACACAAATAAAAAGGCAAATTCGGTGATGAAAAATAGACATATAAATCGAGAAAAACTTTAAAAAGGTATATAGGAAGAGCTCCATTTTTCAAAGTCCCAAGAAAGAAACAAAACTCGAAAATTCAAAAATAATAAATTGAAGGGTAAAATTAAAGCTGAATGAGTAAAAGTGAATATCGATCTACAATATGCACATTGATTAAAAAAAAATTACTTGCTCCCTCTAAAACGAAAAGTAAACTTACCCTTTCACCAATTCACATAAAATGGCCTCAGTTTGCGAAAAAAAAAAAAAAACATAAAAAATAAAAATAACAAACAAAAGATGAACTTTGAAAAACCGAGTACGAAAATAAAGCGCGTATTAGTATTCAACAACGGATCTGCTCACCTGCAGATCATAAAGCCCCAGCCGGCTTTATTTCGCTTTAAAAGGGCATAAAGGCATAAAACAGGCAGTTTATATAATGGAAACTGCCAAATTCATGAAAATCCTCCCTCTCCCCCCCTCCCCCGTTTCACCTCCCCTTTATTTTTAATACTGAGCGGAATATAGCGGGACGCTCACACCCCCCCCCCCACCCCCCCCCCCACTTCCGAAAAAGAGAAGAAAAAAACAGAAACAGGTCACCAAATGATTAAGGCCAGTTCTAAAATATAGGTCGGCCCGCGAGAGGTATAACACAATAACGGGTTTTCGGCTAAACAGTGATGACGTCACTGATTCCGACGCTTACGTCATCGTGGTCCAGGTAGAGAAGCGGGGTCAAACAAGGTGAGACAGTAAAAGATAAATATATTAGTATAATTATTATTATTATTTAAAATGATCAAATATAATTCTTTGGCTCGTAGAAGAGTTACATAAAATCTAGTGCCCAATAGTATAAAAAAAAGAGAAAAAAGAAAAAATAAGTAAATAAATAAATCAATAAATATATGAACACAAATTAGGGCAAATGTCCACTGGCATTACTAATAGGTAACAGATATAAAACTTTTCCGAAATAGTGAATCTTGTTAATCATAAATAAATAATAAATATGAGAAACAGATCAGCAGACATAATCATATGGTAATGAATGCACATATCAATAATCGGAGAATAATAGTAAAATGTAATAAAACTTTAACGGACATTAACAAAAGATATATGAAATACACAGAGGTCGCAAAACCATTAAATACCAAAAAATTAAAAAAAGCAATACTAACAAACTGTAAAAGAGATACTGCAAAAGATCTAGGAAAGCAAATAAACCATACGAAAGGGAACGAAAGATACAAGAAAAGTCCAACTTTCACGTATATATCTAAACCACAAAAACAAAAAACATAAAAATCCACGATCGGTGAAACACACGTCGTTATGTCAAAAAAAATAAAAAACATTTCCTTGAAGAGAGACAAAACATTTCAGCTTCGAGTTGACGAATTACTGAATCCCGGAATCCCACATAGAGAGAGAGAGAGAGAGAGAGAGAGAGAGAGAGAGAGAGAGAAGAGAGAGAAAAGGAAAGGTGAGATACCGCAACAAACCTTAAATCAGGCCCATCGAGATCTTACAGGTGATTTGTAAGAAGTCAATCTATAATTCCTGGAACCCATCAGGTGGTAAAGTTAAGAGGTGTCAATTAGCGAGTTTCGAAATCACATAAATGTGAGACGCCGAAGACGACCATTAATATGTCCTGGAATCTGGAAGGTGGAAAAATGAAGACACGCCAGGTAACGAGTTGAATGACATCAATTAACAGACGTCAACTGAGGAGATCTGGAATTAAACAGGTTAGAGAAGTTGAAAGACCAGTGAGAAAGATAGGAAACTGATGTCTGACAGTATTCAATCAGGGAGACTATTATATATATTATTATAATATATAGTATATATATATATATATAATATAATATATATATATATATATATATATATATATATATATATGATATATATAGAGAGAGAGAGAGAGAGAGAGAGAGAGAGAGAGAGAGAGAGAGAATGTGTTACACGGATTAGGAAGTCTTAAAGACTTATTAATCTATCCGAGGAAACATCATGTGCTCACTTTAGGAGCAGGTTTTACTGTTCATTCACAGTGTCCTAATGAGTGTCTAGCTTTCTTTTAAATTCTTCCACACTGTTGCTGTTGAAAACTTCTGTATCTCTTCAGTTCTAGTTTCCATCCATAATTTCTTGCCTGCTTTTCGTTTAACGTAAATAGGTTACTGTCTACTTTTGTTATGCCGTTTAGTATTTTGAATGTTTCCATTAGTTGTCCAGCAAATCGTCGTGTTTCTAAGTCATTCATGTTCAGGTTCTCTAGTCGTCTTTGGTAACCTGATAGATGGAATTAACATTGTGGCTCTTGCTGGTACCCCTTCTAACCTATTGATGTTCTTTCTCAGTGAGTGACCAAAACTGAACTGCATAATCAAGATGAGGTCTAACTATTGATGTGTAGAGCTGCAGCACCGTTTCCCTGCTTCTGTATTTGAACTGACTTATGTATCCCACTAGTTTCTGTGCCTTCTTTTCACCTTTAATGCACTGTTTTGTGGATTTTAAGTCTTTCGTAATGATGACTCCAAGGTCCTCTTCTTGTTGTACACTATTTGTGTCATTCCCATGCAGCATGTAGATGGCATGAGGGTTGTTTGTTCATATTTGTAACACTTTACACTTATCCACGTTAAAAGGCATTTGTCATCTTTTTGACCACTCCTATTTTCTTTATATCTTTACTTAAACTTTCTACTGTCTCTGGGTCTGCTGCAATTACACCTAGTTTGGTGTCATCTGCAAATTTGGCTATCCTACTAGTTAAGCCTACATCATTATCATTAATATTAATAAAAAACAAGAGCGGGCCAACGACAAAACCCTGAGGAATTCCGCTTGTCACATCTGACCATTCTGATTCTTTACCGTTTATTACGACTCTCTGCTTTCTATTAGTTAGCCAGTCTCCGATCCAGTCTGCTGTTTCTCCTAAAATTCCTAAAGCTCTAACTTTTGTCATCAGTTTCTTGTGTGGAACTTTGTCAAAAACCTTTTGGAAATCAAAGTAGAGTATGTCTATTGCTTTAATAATGCTGTAAATACTAAGCATGTTATGGAAAAACTCCAAGAGGTTTGATAGGCAGGATCTGTTTTGTCTGAAGCCGTGTTCACAGTTTAACAACAGGTTGCTTCTATCAAGAGAAAATGAATATATGTGCATCGCTTTAGTTAGTTTGTTTTATATATTATTTGGCTTTCCTTTATGGAGAGAGAGAGAGAGAGAGAGAGAGAGAGAGAGAGAGAAAAGGGGGAAGGGAGGGTTAAAGATGGAGTTTGCGTATGCGTTTCGACGTATCCCATTAACAAATGTGACATTTAAACCCGACTTTGTAAAAGGCAGTTTGACATTTCAATCACTTTGCTGAAAAGAAATGTGACATTTAATCTTCTTTTGTGACAACAACAATTCGTACTTCAGTGATGCTTCGCCTCTTTTGAAAGGGGACGAAGGGCGAAGGCGTGGGGGTGGAAGGAAAGGGGGGGGGGGGGAAAATGATATGTAGGCCTGAATGTATTCAGTCTTACCCATAGTAAGCATATTAATCCGTGCTGCTCTCTCTCTCTCTCAATTATGAAATCATGGTAGTAGGAAGAAGTATGCTTATGGCAATACAGAAACAAAAAGTATTGCTCTCTCTCTCTCTCTCTCTCTCTCTCTCTCTCTCTCTCTCTCTCTCTCAATGGTATAAATTCTCCCAAAACAACAACCTCTGGCAGGTCAAAGTTGGAATATCAAAAGGTGCAACGAACAAAAGCAGTAAATGAATTGTGTGGGTCATTGATCACCGGCGAGGGAGAAGATTATTAACATTATACCATTAACAACATACAACAATATCAATACATTCAATGCCGGTTGCTAGTATTAACATGAATACTCATCAAAGGTAAACAATACGGCACCTTTATCTCTTTTATAATGTCTCCCTCATGTCCACTGCGACCGTAGCTTACTGTACTAATATATGAATGGAGGAAAAGGCCCATATGTTTACACTGCAAACAAACTCAACAGTCGGTGTTAATGCAATGTAAACTGGAGTCCATCCTATGCTTTGTTGTCATATTATGCATGATAAAAATATGATAAACACATGGTATCCACATAATAATAATAATAATAATAATAATAATAATAATAATAATAATAATAATAATAATAATAACTGTGTCACCGAAGAGACCAGGCAACCCAACTCAGAGCCGGACCTAAGCCTGGATAACTACAGAGGGCTTGAGTCAGGAAGAGCATACTTCCTAAATATTTTTGCCAACACCATAAATTAAATGAGCCATTCAAGATATAAACAGCTGCGTGAGTACCATTAAAAACGGCGACCCTAACTAGGGATTAAGCTAATCAACATCATCATCATCATCATGGTAGTGGAAGTCATTTCCTCAGGAGGCAGGTGTACGTAAGCCCCGGTCCAGACTTTCATAATAATTATAATAACGCTGATAGCAACGACTAGTAACCTATATATTTCCATTGCATGTGATGTGAGAAAATGTGAACAACACATTTGCTACAATACTCGTGCAATATCCATCCTGTAACAGCTCTATTGACAGAAGCCTTAGCACAACAAAGAGAGCGAACAAGGGGACGGGGAGAGTCCCCTCGGAAAAAGGGAATAATAAAGTTACTCTGTTAGATATGCCATGATGCGGTATGAAAAAAAAATCGAAGCGGGAAAATGAATGTTTAAAAAAAAAAAAAAAAAAAAAGTTGAAATTTTTTTAATATTATACAGATAAAAATAATAAACAAAAGCATTGGAATTAAAGATGTTTGGCTCTTCCTAACCTAGAGTGAATAAGTGAATTTAGTATTATCATCATTATAGAACGTTACGTACTATTTTGAGGCTATTGCCAAGGTTCTACACCTCAGGTTGAACGACGCCAAATCTGAACAACAGAGTTTATTAATATGCACGTAAAAAATCAATGGACAAAAGAGGAATGAAACGTAAGTACACTGACAAGGTTTCACTTTTCTAGGTTGATGCAAAAAAAAAAATCATTAATGCGAAAGATGAATTCAATAAAGACAAATGGTTCTTCTTTAGGGATGTCCACCAAAAGTTTAATTTTCAACATATTTTGTATGACGATCCACAAGATCTGTTCGTCCAATCTTGAGAAATTCTTTTAATACAGATGAAAGCAAACCTTCGTTTTTGTAGGCCAGCATTGTGACTATAACAGACCTCAACAAATGCTGGATAATGTGCACTATCAATAAGGAGCTTATTTCAAGAAATGCGATAAACAAAAGGGGAAAATTATGCTTATCCAAGCAATCATTCCAATGACCCATCTCCAATCACACTGACTTAATGTCAGTGAAAGCATCTGAAACCGCTGAACTTCAGATAAACATTCAGACGTCTACAACGCTTATCCCGGGGGACACAAACATCACCACCGACCGCCATATTGCTACTCCTTCATCTATATTCAAACTCCCTGTACATTCAACACTGCGCCATTCGTAACACGCCGTCGTTTCGTGGCTTTGGGTCGAGTTTACAAATTCGAAAGCATGGCAATTTGGCATTAAAGGGCGCCATCATCTCTTCCAGAAGCATTTCACGTGAGAAGCCGGAGGATGAGGTGGAGGAGGAGGGATAGGAGGAAGAGAATGAGGCCAGGCCACGGCACTTCGCTCGGAATTATTATTAAGCACTATTCGGTACGCAACTAATCTTCCGGCGAGCCGAGAGACAGGAAATAACGTTGCGCATTCATGAATCAGTCATTTATGCCGATGCAATCACAGATGGCAATCCATCACGAATACCAAATGCCTTTCGAGACGTGTGTGTGTGTGAGAGAGAGAGAGAGAGAGAGAGAGAGAGAGAGAGAGAGAGAGAGAGAGAGAGAGAGGTGCATCTGTATCGGCTGAATATTTCATAGAAGGTAAACAATGTTGTTAGCCAACGAATTTATTCGCAAACAGTCTTACTATTCATAGGCAGCGTTCCTCCAACTGCTCTTTGCTATTTCAATTGCAAATTGCACGTTATGTAATATATATTCTCTCTCTCCTCTCATATATGTATATGTGTATGTATGTATGTATTTAAATAATATATATGTATATATATATAAAAATTATAATCGTAGGCGTCTAGGGAAAGGCACTAGATACTAAGGTCAACGTTTCACAATTACATCATTGCATTTTAAAGGTTAAAAATATATATACAGCGAGATTGACTGCATTATGCAGTGTATGAGTATACAGATACACACACACACACAGGATATATATTAAGATATATATTATATATATATATATATATATATATATATATATATATATATATATATTGTAGGAAGCCCACTAAAATTTGGAAAAAAATTGAAAGTTTTTATTTAAGCTTTCGGAGAGGGTACATTGCTCTCCCTCTTTTTGAAAGAGGGAGAGAATGCACTCTCCGAAAGCTTAAATAAAAACTTTCAATTTTTTACGAATTTTAGTGGGCTTCCTACAACATATTAGAACACGGATACAGCGTTTAACTTTCCTATATATTTATATATATATTATATATATATATATATTATATATATATATATATATATATATATATATATATATATATCTCACTAGCGCAAATGTTTTGCTTATCTCTCTCTCAAACAGATCTGTAAAGACTGTAGGAGCGCTCCAGCATAAAAAAAAATAAATAAATAAATAATAATAATAAATAAATAAATAAATAAATAAACATGCCACTAAATAAACTCATATTTGAAAAGAAATAGAAGACGAAAAGCCTGAACACCAGTGGATCAGAAAACGGTAAATACCGAAAGCAAGAAGGAGACTTCCTGTCATTTTGAGGATTATAGACTTCGAGCAAATGAGAACGGATGTCACCACGGCGAGTTTGGAGGCATCCGAAATGTGTGTGTGTGTGTGTGTGGTGTGTGTGTGTGGGGTGGGGTGGGGTGGGGGAGAGGAGGGGGAGGGGCGACTGGAGAGCGGACGACCCGAACCAATCGGATTATAAACCGAAGGATTGATTTGTAGCGTAAAAGCAGAAACGGCGATGTCATTGGGTGTCACGAGTGAGGGGATGAATGAGAAAAATGTACAGCAACACATTATTATTAATATTTTCATTATTATCATTCAAAGTTGAGAGAGAGAGAGAGAGAGAGAGAGAGAGAGAAAGTCACACACAGTAGTACTGTACTATTATGACAGATCGGATAAAAAGGCATCAATACTATAACAGTACTAATGACCAAACGCTACTGAGGCAGGCAAACTTACACAGCCATTGAACGAAGATGGGGGGAAAAAATCCCAAAAACAGCACACATAAAAAAATAAATAAATACGATGATATGCGAAAGACGAAACGGCGAAAAAAAAGAGACAAAGATTGGATAAGATAAGGACTTTGACAAGAAGTTAACAGATACACGAGTCAGAAGGGGAGGGGAAAACGCCGAGAGGGGAAATTCCCTGATACGAAGAGGGGAAAATGACAACAAAGACGCGAGGGACAGCCGAAGAAAGAGATGGAAAAAGAAAGCGAATGTCACAGGAAGGATGAAGGAGCAATGGAAAGGGGAAAGATTTCCTCTCGGCTAAAATAAATAAGTCGATAATGACGCAGATAAACAAATAAATGCGTGAGAGAATGCGCAAACAATAGATGAACAGTTGCAAAACAAACACAAAATCGATTCCGAAATGACCGAATTGGTAAAATCCATTTTTACATTTATGAAATAAATAGGCAAATGGGCAGCTTTAAAATCAGTTCGACGAGGAAATTATTGACAGTCAAGTCCATTTTTACGTTTACAAAATCTTCATGAAAGCAGCACTGAGACGATAATTAGAAGGACGAAAGCATTCACCATTCCTGAGAACTTATAGCAAGTACTCCGAATAAATAACATAAAATAAACAAAATTTTGCAGCCAGCACATCTTAAAGCAGTTTAAAAAATCAGTAAGCCATGCTATCAGTCAAACAGGCTTTTTCTTCGGCTTCAGAGATTTCAAAAATCCAAAGAACTCTGCTTACGAATTTACAGGTTTGTAAAAAACGAATTTAAGAGTTTTGAAAACTCTAAAGAACTTTCATTACGAGTTTAGAGATCTGAAAACTCTAAAGGACTTTGCTCACGAATTTACAGATTTGAAAACTAAAGAACTTTCCCCACCAATTTAAGAGTCGAAAACTCTACATGACTTTGCTTACGAATTTAGAGATTTGAAAATTCTAAATGACTCTGGCCACGAATTTAAGAGGTTCGAAAACAATAAAGGACTTGGCCCACGAATTTAAGAGATTTGAAAACTCTAAAAGACTTTGCCCACAAATTCAGGAGATTTGTAAACCCTACAGGACTTTGTTTATGAATTTAAATTTGAGAACTCTAGCTGACTTTGCTAACGAATTTAAGAGGTTTGAAAACAATAAAGGCCTTGGCTCACGAATTCAAGATTTTTGGAAACTAAAGGACTTTGCCCACGAATTTAGAGGTTTGAAAACAATAAAGGACTTGGCCCACGAATATAAGAGATTTGAAAACTTTAAAGGACGTTGTCTCACGAATTTACAGATTTGAAATTCAAAGGACTTTACCCACCAATTTAAGACACTAAAGGACTTTGGCCACGAATTTCCAATTTGTAAAGTACTGAGTGACGAAGTCAGCTGCAAAGGAATTATCTATCTAAGGAATGCTTATAAGACGTTATTATTTAACAGAAGTAAATTGTAGGAACTCACAGTTTCCAAGAACATACGTGAAGATACAGGAATGAGAGGAAATCACATTTCAGAAACGTACTAATCTTAAAATACAAATAACTGTGATATCGACCAAGCAAGCAACCAAAAACAAACCACGACTCAGAGAGAGAGAGAGAGAGAGAGAGAGAGAGAGAGAGAGAGAGAGAGAGAGAGAGTAATGATCACAATCAGCATGTCAAGGCCCTTAATGGAGGGTATGACTGATGACCGCCCTGCAGCGCGAGCAGAGGTCCAGAAATACTGAAACGAACGAAAAGAAAAAAAAAAATAGATACGATTTGTTTCCCAAAATCTGAGAACAAATTCCTAAAACCTCCCAACGTACTTTTGCCTCGTAATCCCCTGGCCATTTACACAAACACCAAAGCAAACGGGCCACGCAAGCATGCGCGCGCACGTACACACAAACACATATAATACACACACACACACTCACATACATACATATATATATATATATATATATATATATATATATATATATAATAGTAATAAAGGGAACCCATAAAAATGCCAAAATAGAGAAAGTATGTACTATATTTCAGAGCCTGCCGTCGCTCTCTTCAGGTAGGTAATGATAAGTAAAAGAAAAGGTGGTATTTATACCAAGGGATCCATCCACAGGTACCACGTTTTACTAAGTCACCCCAGCTGATAATTACTCTTTATTCTTCTTAAGCGTTGGTTGAAGGAAGATTTTATCAATGATATCTGGATCCCAGGGGTCCCTCGAGATGTTCATTACCTGTCTTTGTTTAATCAAGGCAGACTCTATCATTTGGCTTTTGTACCGACATTTGCTGCTATAAATCATACGTGACAAATACCAGTTTATTCTGTGGTTAGGGTTATTTATATGGTTAAAAATAGCTGAGCTCTGTTGTCCACACCTAACTGACCGTTTATGTTGTATTAATCTCTGGGGAAGTTATTTTCCTATAAAAATGTAAGATTGGTCACAGTCCAGGCAGGGGATTTCTGGACTCCATATATAATATATGATATTAGTTATATCCCGCTAACTCACACATGTATATTACATGGGTTTTTTTAAATGGCTTTTTTTTATATATACACATACTGATAGAACCTACTGGTTTCTTTCACCAGATATATATGTAAGCTATCTTACTGGTGACTTCATACCTTCTCGATCTGCTCAGTCTTAATGAATGTGCCTATCGCTACAAGCCTAGAATCCAGATAGGAAGCAAATGAAGAAACCCTCATTCTCGTGGTGGGACTCGAACCCACGTAGAGTAGCTTGGGGGAAGGTAATCTAAACCATTTTGTCGGGTTCGAGTCCCACAATGGAAGGTTGGGTGATTTCATTTCTTCCCCATTTGAATTCAAGCCTTGTGGTCATCAAATGCATCTGAAAAGTGTAAGGAAATCGAGAACTAAATGGGTCACTAAGTAAGTATATCTTGGTTTTACCAGACCACTGAGCTGATTAACAGCTCTTCTAGGGCTGGCCCGAAGGATTAGATATTTTTACGTGACTAGGAACCAACTGATTACCTAGCAACGGGACCTACAGCTTATTGTGGGATCCGAACCACATTATATCGAGAAATGAATTTCTATCACCAGAAATAAATTCCTACAGGGGCCTTTCACGTGAAATTCAAGCTTCCAAAGAATATGGTGTTCATTAAAATATGAATTAATAAATAGATAAAAATGTAAGTTAATGAGTAGGATTGGCTATAATATAAAAATCTTCGACCAAGGAAGCCAAACCATCGAAAGATCCTGGACTGATGGAGTGGCACAAATGTTAACAAGAATTGCTCCTGGCATTCACGAGTAGAGAGAGAGAGAGAGAGAGAGAGAGAGAGAGAGAGAGAGAGAGAGAACCCGTCAGTCGTGAAGTAAATGGTGCAGAAAGTATGAGGGTGTGAGGGATTTATATATTACTGGTGAGAACTCATGTAGGCTTCACGAGTCGTGTTCGAAGGCTGAACTTCATTCTCATACTATCTTGTGATTATATATATATATATATATATATATATATATATATATATATATATATATATATATATATTTATATTTATATGCATTCATAGAAAGTAAAAAAAAAAAACAAGAAAGCTACATACCAAAGGACTTGCGAAGTCTTCCAGGGGTCAAGGCTGTGAACATAACTTTTCTTTTCAGTATCCAGAACCCGGGTCCGACTTCTGTTTTATGTCTCTTAACGGGGGCATTTTTGTTTATATGTCGAGAATGGAAGAGGTTGGGAGAGGGAGGGGAGAGGGGGGGAAGGGGGGTATCCAGGCCTGCTTCATAAAACCCCCTCGGGGATGTTATGAGTCGGAAAATATCACTTTTCGGAAAGAGTGTACGATACGCTTGGATCATTTGCGGGGGAAAAATGGACGCTCTGAAATCAATATGCCCAGGTTATTATTGTCTGGATTTACATTGGTTTTTCGTTACATATAAGTACGCGCATATATGTAGGTATTTACGTGTACATATATATACACTGTATGTACATATTATACACACAAATACTACAAATTATTATCAACTGAAAAATTCCCCTTCTGTTAACATATTTGAAAATATATTAATTCCGAGGTGGAGCGAATTGGATATTAAAGGACATTTGTAGCTTAGTGCATGTAAATGCATCACGGTAATGTGATAAGAATTCACTACATATATGTATATGTGTGTGTGCATGGATGCATTAAATATTACTGCTACTTTCGTGATATCAACCACAACTACCAGAAGAACAGTTTGTTATTAAGCAAAGAGAACTCAACAAACGAAATCACGAAAATAAGTACCAGCAAGAAAGCTATCAATCTATATAAATATTCCCAAATACACAACAGAATGCCTTTCGAATAAATCCACAATATTAAAAAGGTAACTTTGTAAACCTGATTAATTTTCAGGAAAATCGTTTACATATATTTTTGGTTACTTCCCACAAATATTATTTTTCCCCAAGACTACTGACCAAAAATATTAAATAACCTTCAATTATTCATTTTAAATCCTTTACCAAAAACTCCACATTCCAAAAAGCTGTACTACTCGTGGTGGTGGTAAGTGAGCTAAGGGATACTAAGGAAACAGATATTAGAAAGAAATATCAAAAAGCCTGATGAACTGAAAAATAAGCTTAAAAGAAAATAAGCCAAAAAAATGACACAGATGAGTCAATGGAAATCAAGAAACTGGCTGAATATAGAAAGTAATGGTTATTACTAAAAAAAAAATGGGTAAAAATGTAAAAATAACAATGAAAGTGAATGCGATATCATTAATTAAATACGCAAGAAAAATAAAAATAAAAATCCCCATTCTATCGCAATTAACGATCTTTCTACGATCCCAACTTGCCTCTCGCTCTTGTCTTAAAGGTACAACAATCGCTTTTCACATTTCCTGGACCTAAACCGGCAAAGCCATTTCCGCACAGATTAAACTTCCCTTACGACTTCAGTTGGATCATTTCACGATCGAGGAAAGGGGGGAGGAGGGGGGTGAGGGGAGGGGAGGGGGAGTGGAGAGAAGGAGAGGGGGAGGGGGAGGGGAGTACGGAAGACTCACCATTACCATGATTTTCGCCCAGACATTGGGGGTTTCATTTCTATAATTTTCTCCAATCTCCCAAAGACCTGGGAGGGATTGTGCGCTAATCCTACGCCGTCACAAAACCTTTATTCATCGCTCCGACCAGGAGAAAGAAATCAGTTAATCTCTCTCTCTCTCTCTCTCTAAACCCTCCAGGCTTCGTTCCAAGATCACTTTGTTTGAGGAAATGTTTCCGAGCGATTTTCATTTCCGAAATCAAGTCGTCGGTCGTTGCTTCCCAGAAACAGGCGTTTCCCGTTCCATTTTAGGCCTCTCTCTCTTGCAGAGGAAAGAGGCGTAATGCGATGTATTTAAAATATATTACCAAACTAGGTATTGAGAAGCTTAAGAAAAAATTTTTAACTCTTTTTCTCACAAGATTTTATAAATATTTCTTTCTCTCTCTCTCTCTCTCTCTCTCTCTCTCTCTCTCTCTCTCTCTCTCTCTCTCTCTCTCTCTCACAAACGCACACAGTATATATATTGAACAGATCAACGACCTTTTTTTCAGTTCTGGAAATCCTCTTTCTATCCAAGGACGTTTATATCGCGGGTTTTTCTCCCTGTCTCTGTCTACTTCCAGCTATCGGTCATTTCAAAATCGTCTCCCTCCAAGGGAGTTAAGAGGCCATTACGACTATTACATTTACACATCTATCTGGTAAAAACTGACCAGTAGAATATATAATATATACTATATATATATATATATATAAATATATATATACTATATATATATATATATATATATATATAACTAATTCACAGCACCCGTGCATCTCGTATCCAGTAGAATTATTTACATGTATGTATGTATGCACACCCCACACACACACACACATATATATATATATATATATATATATATATATATATATATATATATATATATATATATATATATATATATATATATATATATAATACTAATTCACAGCACCCGTGCATCACGTATCCAGCCCCGTCGCTCACGGTGCTTCTGACTGGTTAGTGATCAGCCACTTACATGGCTGGAACTCGCCAGTATCTCATAAACCATCACCGAGTAAACATCTCCACTCCGACCTCTCCGGACTAACTCATAAATTATAAATTTCATTACACCTCGGTTTTACCTAAAGAAAAGTAGTGTTTCCCAATTACATCACTAAATACCGTCAAGCCAATGATTTAAGAATTTTAATGATATATGAATTATGTACTTCAGTAAACTTAAAGCTGAAATATGTATGGTGAAATAAACATGAAATTTTTAATATAAAATATATTCTAGACTATGAAGAACATTACTTCTGCAAAAGTGACAAATCATGCAAAGAACGAAGCAAACAAAACGTAGAAAATATAAGTCACTATAACCAGATGTCGGCAGTCACCAACCAATGTTGGAAAAAGACCATAAAATAGATTGGGAAAATATAATTTTTTTTGTACAGGAACAAACAAAATGGTCAGACTGATTGTAGAAAATGCCTTCACGACATGCGCAAAAATAAAAATGTAATGGCAGGCAACAGGAAACGATGTTGAAGACAGCCTATGAAGGAAAACCATACACTGCAATCGAACAGAGAGGCAGAAACAAAACAAAAACCAAAACAAATAGGATTATCGAACACCTTCGGGAAGGATTGGCGGGCAAGAAAAAGGTCAAAAGGTTCAAGAAAAAATCAAAAAATTCAAGGGTCACGAAAGGAAAAGGTCCTATAACAGCGGAGGAGGATAATAACAGGAATAATGTCCTTAATCCTCTCCCCTACACAGATATAAATACAGATGGAATACGTGGCCAATCACTCCACGGAAACTTGACAATGAGGAATGTTACTCCAGGAAAGCTTGTAACTTTCTTTTTTTTTAAATAAATATTCTCCCATTACAATACCAACGCCAAGTTCAAATGTAAGGATGCATGTTAGTTGTGTGTGCTATGTATGTATGATATTAATATATATAATATATAAGATATATATATACGGAATAATATATATATATATGATAGTATACAATATATATAGTAATAACATCAATCAGTTCATTCAGACTTTGGGCAGTTCCACTTGCAGGAGAAAGGGCCTCAGAACATGTCTTTCTACTCACCCTTCTGATTTATGGTCTTTCTATTGCCATTCTATACTCCCGAAAAATTTTCTTTCGCATCGTCAATCCATCGTCTCTTTCTGCCTTCCAGCTTGCTTCGTTGCAATCTCTCAAGGACCCATTTTTGTTATTCCGTTTCGTCCATCTATTATCTGGAGCATTCTCATTCATTACCGTCCTGCCCAGTCCCTTCCGACCCCATTTCTTTTTCGTAGGCGTTGTTGCTAGAATAATTCCTCTAAACTTTAGGTTTTGGCTCCTCGGTATCACCAGTTAAGCTGCTTTTTTCTGTCCTCTTTAGTGTTATTCCCATCATTATTCTTTCCATAGCTCTTTGGAGTTGCCAAACCCTGAGCTTATGATTCTAAGACTTTTAAGTTGAGGGGCACCATATATAATATATATATATATATATATAATAAATATATATAATATATTATATATACACACACACATATTATACATATATAAGTACATATATGTACACACACACAACCACACCACACACACACACACAACACACACATATATATATATATAATATATAAATATATTATAGTATATAAAAATATTTTATATATATAAACCATTCAATGCATTCCCGCACTGATCAACAACAAAAAAATTTTCGCCCATCCCTCTACCACTTCGCCAAGGTTCCTAAGAAGCATGCCATAACAACCAGTCACGGAATCCTTCAACCGCTCCTTCCTCTCTGCCAAAAATTTCCCAGTCTAAACTACCAACGCCCACCCCATCCTTCCTTCCCCTCCCCTCCCAGACCACCCAACAATCCTTTCCTACTTGTCAACCCCATTCCCAGATGTCCCAACCGTTAACAAATCCACAGCACTCGGCGAGTGGCATGTTCATCTACCCGCATTATCCTAAGCGGCAGGGCGCGATACCACCACAACTGAGGGACCCTGGGGCCTTTAGGGTCCCACTAAATTTTTTTTCTTTCTTTATTGGATCCTGGGAATACTGAAATCGCCACCGGGGAACTCTTCCAATTATAAAAGGGGTGGCGTAATGGATGCACAGATATTTTAAGAGAGTAAAGACTTTAATGTTACACATAAAAAAATAAATATTTTATTAATGACTAGCAATCTTTTTTTTTCTCTCTCTCTCTCACTCTCTCAATCACATATTTTCTTTTAAATGAACAAGAATATTAAGAACGAACAGTACACCCGCAGGTTCGTTCTTCTCTCTCTCTCTTCTCTCTCTCTCTCTCTCTCTCTCTCTGCGAGCGGGCGGCGACCGCACACGAATTTTCCTGTTTTGAGGAATGAAGAAAAAAAATTCGCCGGGACGAACCAACCACACACGTCCCTCTCCTCTCTCTCCTCTTCTCTTCTCTCTCTCTGCCTTCTCTCTTCTCTCATAAAACAAAAAGCCCGGGCCAACTGCCAGAATCAGCGGCAGAGGACCAAGGATTCCGAAATTCTAATCAGCAGCCACATCCACCAACTCTATTGACGGTCCTATCTACCTAGGCTAAACAAAGCACAATAGACCCAGGGTCCAGAGTAGACCAACGGATGTCACCGAATCTTTTTGACAAACGAACTAAGCAATCAAAACCTCGAACAACGGGACAATTAAGTATTCGCTCAGGTAAAAATCGCAATACATAATTCGCTAACACCGTAACACGAAATGAATACGAACAAAGTGACCATCCTATCTTTTTTTGTTTTTGCTTTTTTTTAATGGATTTCCACTGAAAATTATAATCGGGTATTTTAATTAACAGCCAAAATGAGTTGAGTCTAGACTAGTCAGTACCTCAAAATAGTTTTACAATTCTTTAAGGTACTCCTCCTCTCATACATAATACTATAATATATATATTTATTAATATAATATATATATATATATATATATATATATATATAGATATAATGTACATACATATAATATCTTTCATAGTGCCAACTTATTGGATTACAGAAAAAAAACATAAACAGGCGCATGCACACATAATATCAACACCACACACCAACACACACACATAATATATTATATGTAATAAGTGTCTGGCAGCAGTTTTGTCGTTATTCCAAAAGCACAATAACTTAATCAAAATACTTAAGAAAAAGGCACGAAACGGATAGAATAAGGAAGAAGAAGGGAAAGGGAATAATACGAATAATGATTTTTTCTTAGTTTGAAGGGATTTTGTTACTCCAAACATTAAGTGGCTTTTAGGACCATTTAGACATTCTGGTTGGTTTTCATCTCCGCCCCCAAAAAGCCCTCTGTCCGTACCAGCGATTAGTGACCCAACAAGAGATCTATTAAGTCGACGAGGGCATATTCGCCCAGCGGCACCTTCGAGGAAATTGGAAAACGGACTCTTCATTTAGCGCCTATGCACTAATCGGCGTTTCCCTTTTCGTGAACAGGTCAAGAGGAGCCATTACTGGCCATACGTTAAAAAGGGAATTCTATGGAAAAAAAAAAAAAAAACCCCCCCGTTGTTAGAAAGAGGGAAGTACCAAATTCTTAAAAGCTCACCACCCTCCCAAAGGTAGGCCTCTAGATCGACGAAATCCAAAAGCCGATGAGTGTTCGGTCATAAAGACAGCCAAACAAAAGGGGTATCAACGAAATGACCTATGAAGGTTTACCAAGGGATACGCCCCTAAAGGCCAAGCCAGGACATGAAGAACGGAGGCCCATATACAAATTCAAAGCCTACGAATTACTTGTAGAAGACGCCTGACAGGAAGGCGGTCTCCGGTATGAAGTTAGCAAGCCACTAAGACAACCAAAAAGTCTTTTCCAGAAAAATTGGCCACAAACACCCAGTTCAGAATCCAAAAAATCAAAGGCGGGGGCTAAGGAGATGTTTCAACTGAACAAAACAAAAGGCCGAGACAGAGGAGAGGAGCAGGCGGATAAAAA
>NC_061109.1:79569184-79584184 GCF_015104395.2 Macrobrachium nipponense
ACAAGAACATAAAATACCAGCATCTAATTTCCTTGAATTATCTTATGTATTATGCATGGTTTCACGCCTTGTAGAGGCCCTCCCGAACTGAAGCCGTAAATTATGACCGGATAACACACTCTCTCTCTCCTCTCTCTCTCTCTCTCTCTCTCTCTCTCTCTCTCTCTCTCTCTTATTCTTATCTCCAGCTGCATCTAATCTGAAACACACTTACAACTACAGGGACATAATTCACTGCTTGGATCAACAAAGGCGTACTGGATTTTATACTGGGTTTTAGGAAAAGTGACCAGATTGTCCATTTCTCATACAGTTCCATATTCGACAACTGGTCCCTCAGTTTTGCCAGTCGATTTTTTTTCTTATTCTGTAAGCAAAACAGTTACAGAGAGTTCCATCAAATTTTTCTGTACAGTGGGCTACGGCCAAGGGATCCGGATAAGAGTCCGAGAGAGAGAGAAGAGCTAAACTTTCCCCAGTAAAATGTTCAGTTGAGTCACCCATATTACATACGGGACATTTGTATTAGGCTTCATTAAGACGGGATAGTTTAGAGTCCTCGTTTTTTAATTTACAAAGAATAAACATTCGAAGACATATAGCCTTCTTCTTCAGGTATCGATGCATACGAATAAACTGTATATACCCACTGAAGTTATCTGGGTATAACATATGACACGTCAGTCAACGTTTATCGTTACAAATAACAATATCTTCAATGTCGAATTTACTGTACCTTTCGAATAAATTTCAAACATATCAATGAAAACTGAACATATTGCAGCCAAGCAGTTTTATATAAAAAAAATATTAAATAAAATATAAAAAAGGAAAATAAGCTCTCCCGCTGGGAGAGATAAAACAATCCTTTTCAAAATAAAATTATTTTCTTCATCACCAACAACAATACAAAGGGCGAAGCCGTTTGGGGAAAAACCATCAGCAACAGGAACAGAAGATGTAAACACAAATACAAATCAAATATTCATCACAAACAAACTGAAAATTTTCTTATTACAAGGCCATTACAGGAAAAGGAATGTGTTATTGTACAATATGTGAATACATATCACCGTCCTTTATAATAATGAAAATTTCTCTCTCTCTCTCTCTCTCTCTCTCTCTCTCTCTCTCTCTCTCTCTCTCTCTCTCTCTCTCTCTCGTAATTTACAAAAGAAACAAACGCCGGGTTTATACGACAGCAAAATATCTCCTCTTTCTCTCTCCCCTAATTTACAAAGGAAACAAACACCGGCTCTATAATATACAAAACTGTCTTCACTTCCACCCCGATTTACAAAAGAAACAAAACATCAGCATCATCAATCAACTAAACACACACACACACACACACACTTTCCCTTACCCCATCTATCCATCCATGCATGCAACCCGCACCAGTCCCACTTTGGTCAATCAACTCATCCCATTTCCATGAGCTTCCCCCTCCCTCCTTCAATCCCTCCAAACCTCCCTATATCGTTCAGCCCCTCTATCCCCTTTGCCATTTATTCTTCAAAATGTCTGCAAACTCTTCGCACCGTCACTTTCCTTCCTTCGGACTTTCTTCCCAAAATAATTCCCTTCGCTTGCACGGTAGTATCACTTTCTTAAATACTTCCTCAATTCCTTACCCAACAAAACCTTCGTTTTTTTTTTTTTACCTCGCACTACAACCATTTCCTTTAAAATACCCAAACATACACACAAACACTACGTACATGCATACGTGCATACATTATGTATATATATACTACATATATATATATATATATATATATATATATATATATATATATATATAATGTATGTGTGTATGTATATACCTACGGTTAAATGCATGCACGAACCATTCACAAAACAAAAACTTATAACCAGCAAAGAAAATTCAACCAAGCGAAGAATAGACTTGGCTTAAATACCCACATGGTGTGGCTTTGTACAACCCTCTCACCTTCTTACTCCCAATCCTTCCCCAACTCCTCATCCCTCTCTCCTCCTCCTCCTCTTGAGCATGTCCACACCCTAACACGCGGCGGGTCTGCCAATTAAAAATTCACGTGCGAATGCACATGCACTCAATGCATACATAAACGCTTTATCGGAAACACATGCAAATTCTCTCTCTCATTCTCTCTCTGTATGTATAGTAGGTATGTATATATGTGTGTGTGCATAATATAAATATATAAATATATAATTATATATATATATATATATATATATATATATATATATATATACATTATACTACACACACACAACACGATTATATATATATTATATCATATATATATAATATATATATATATATCGCGCGCGCGCGCGGTGTAAGTTATATATATAATATTATATATATATATAGTATATATATATATATATATACCATATGTATAGTATATATATTATGCACACCACACATATATATACATATATATAGTATATATATTATGCACACACATATATATACATATATATATTATATATATCATATATACATATATATATACATATAGGTATAAGCCACGAAGGTAACATAAACTCCGTTGTTTATTTTCCTTCGTGGCTTATACTTTATTTTATGGATTTATCATGTTCCAAACTTTCGTGATTCAGTTATACATACATACTACATACATTATAATATATATATACTAATAATAATATATATATATATATATATATATATATGTAATATATATATACATATATATATATATATGTATAAATATATGTATATTATACACATATGTATATATATATTTATATTATTAAAATAATTAGATCCACATATGATAAAAAAATATATTTGCTAACTAGCATTTTTTCCCCTTTTTCACAGATCAGCTCAGGAACACGCTCCCCTTCCGTAAACAAAGGCCCCCCCACCCCGACCACCCCCTGCCTTTGGGCCTTATCCAACCAACCCCGCACAGACCTACCCTCTCGACGTGGCTCCTCCTGCCTTGGACCGCTTGCGATCGAGACCTTTTATACATTAGGGGGTTTGTAATAAAACTCTCTTCACCGCTCGCACTATAGGCGACCAAAGTTCAAGAACTTTGGAACAAGTTTTTCCCCTTATTTTTTAATCTCCCTACCCCACTCTCCCCTCCCCTCCCCTGCCTTCTCCCTCTTCTCTCTCTCTCTCTCTCTCTCTCTCTCTCTCTCTCTCTCTCTCTCTCTCTCTCTGCGTTGAAAAGAAAGGGGAACAGAAGCGGTGTGGCAAACCAAACAAAATAGGAAAACATGATGCTTTGCTTCTGAGGGGAAAGAAGAAAAACCTTCTGAGGGGCAAGAAACAACTTTCCTTCATAAATAAAAATGGAAACAACAACCACTTCTAACATTACTATGGGGGGGGGGGGGGGGACTGCACAAAATAAACACTAATTATGTTAGAAGAAAAAAACACCGCTCACTGAAAGAAAACAGAATCACAAACAGTAAGAAGGTAATGGTAAAAACAGCACCATCACGAACACACCCCCATTCTGAGGGAAACAAACAAGGGGAGGCGAAAACAAACAACATTTTGTGAAAAAAAAAAAAAAAAACGCAATTCTGAGAGTCAATAATAAAAAAATTCAATTACAACTAATCCAAAAAAACCTCCGCATTGTCAACTGATAACCATCAACACCTTACGAACGAACAGCAACCTAAATAATATGGGAAATAACAACCTAAGACTGGCAACAACAACCTAAAACTATGAGAAACTGCAACACACTGGCGACAAACAACAGCCGCGCTCTAACGGCTAACAGAGCCCATCAAGAAAAACAAGAACCCAATTATGACAGGGAAATAAACAACACATGAAAGGCCAAACAATCCCCATACATTCCAAATGCGGAACAAGACGACGCCCGTATCGGCGACGACTCACAAAAAAAAAAAAAAAAAAAAAAAAAAAACATTCCGACTATAGACGAGAACGCAAACACCCTGGAAATATGGAACTATGGAAATATGGAGCTATGGAACTTGAGGGTCCTCTCGCCGTAAAATATTTTTGTCAGCCGAGGGAGAAAGCGAGAGGTCGGGGAGAATAGTAATGCTTCTCTAGAATAAAAAGCTCAGAAAAGGGGGCGGGGAAAAAAAGGGGGTATGGAAGAAAGGAAAGATTTGAGCTGCCAGGAATGGAAAAAGACGGAGGGGGGAATACTATGTATGCCCGTATGAAATGTATGAAAGGATGCACGCAGAGGCCACGAAAAAGAAAAAAAAAATGAATAGCATTAAATAACGAATCTGTACCCTTTCCGAATGTGCCAGCACTTAGTTTAAAATCAATATAAATTTTTTACTACATTGAACTGCATAATAAATATCATTAAACACTGGAATGAATGTATACTTTTAAAGGACTCTCAACTTCAATCGATTAGTTAAAATCTATTAGTTTCCGAACAAGACGTTACTGAATACATAAATAAATAAATAAAAAAAGAACGTCTCCAAATCAAAATCTGCGTCAAGATGGAAAAAGGGACAATTAAGGGGTATATGTGAGTTATTATTGTCTTATATCTCTGGGAGATCTTCAGTTCAGAATCCATTCCTAACATAAAGCAAGTTGGAAGCTAATAGTTTAAATGTTGTAAAAAAAGCAATTTCAGATTTAGAGACGTTCATACACACACACACTATATATAAGTATATATATATATATATATATATATATATATACATATATATATATATATATATATATATATATATATACATGTTACATATATGCACAAAGAAATGCATACAATTAAATACATATATATATACATATACATTATATATATATATATATATACTATATATATAGATATATATATATATATATATATATACTACTCACATTTATATATAAACGGAAAACTGGCTCACAAACAAAAGAATAAGAGCAAGAAAAAGAAAAAAAAGCCGCAGGAGCCATTTGCAAGGCGATCACAGCAAATGGCGTATGAAAAATGTATTGAGGAATGAGAGAGAGGAGGAGGAGGAGGAGAAAGAAGCAGCAGCAGCAGATGTGGATAAGAGATGAAGATAGATCGGCTGTCAGAATACGCCCAGCTAAAATACCGTGGGCCTCTGTATCCATCCACACTCGTGGCTATGAAATAAATTTTTGCGAGTCGGGCTGAAAAGCATTGAATACATAAGCCCGGTCCCGGCCCGACCCCCCATCCTCCCATCCACCCCCTCAAAGGAAAAAAGGAAAAAAAATACTACAGAGGGTGAATACAAGTTAGAACTCGGTGTGGAAGTGATTTTCGGTATTGTTAAAAAGAATTATTAAAAAGAATTATTATTGAGTGAAAACTGATCATCTTTGATACAGAATTAGAAAGCTTGCATCAATCTCCAATGGACAGTTGTGGAACCAACTACAGCATAGCGCATATGACAGTAATTCGCAAACGTCATGAGCCGTGGGTAGCTGGAAAGGTAAGCAATATGTGTGTGCATGTATATATGTATATTAATCTTTTACATATATATACACATAATGTAACTGTATGAAAAATTTGGAACCTCAGAGGTTAACACTTGCTGCAAAACAACCTACACCAAGATGGCGGTTTGTTTCAGTAGCGGTTAAATCCACTTCCTTTTTCCCTTCCCTGCCTCCCAGTCTCCCCTCTCTTTTCCCCTTCTAAGAATTCCTTCATTTTCAACTCTAAGAAAAAACACAGGCTTGCAGTTCCATTGGCATTCTTCTTAGAACAAAATGTAAACATGCGTTTGCGTATCGTTATAAATAATAAATAAAAAAAGGAAATTCTTTAAAAAAAATCCTTATAATTCTACCCGGCCTTTCCCGTTCCAATTAACAAATGGAAATGGAAGACGACGATGATGACGTCATTACGACGATGATGATGACGCCATGGTGACGACGATAACGGTAATGATGATGATGATGATGACGACGACGGAGCGAGGGGACCCAGTGGAAAATTCGGCTACGTCAGCACACAGAATGCGAATAGATGCTGGGTCAGTGAGGGATGATGATTTGGAATAATTTTGGGGGACCGGTTAAAAGGACGCTGAAGATAAGAGGAAAGGGTGCAGCGTATAGATACGCAATGGTGGACACGCACGCACACACACATACGCACACGCACATACACACACACACACACATACGTTTGGAAAAAAGGAAAGGGGAAATTCGGCAATTAAAAGAACGGTGCTATAGCCGAAATGCGAGGGAAATTGTTTGGATGGATGCTATGGTAAATGTGTAATTCGATTCTTGAAAGTTAAGAGAGAGCTGCATTGGGTAAATGAACAGACACATAAATAAGTAAATGATATAATTAACCCAATGGCGAGAATAAAGACCATGCAAGACTGTGAATTAAGTGGATACAATTACTGGGAGAGTTGGCCAAGCAAAAACGAAGGCATTTCAAAGAAACAAATGTGACATGTTAGAATAACGTTTGACTAAGACTGGAACAAATTACTTTTCAGAGGAGGAGCAAACAAAGAGGAAGGGGGCGGGGTTCGGCCCCCGCCAAATAAACTGGGAAATATAATCACCTCCGGAGAGACAGTCAGGTTTAGGGAGTAAAAAAAGAAAAAAAAGTAAAAAGGATAAAAACCATGAAGACCTGTGACCATAGAAGCCTACAGAGGCCTCTTTCCTCGGCTAAAAGCCAGCAGAGCATATAATATCAAGGCGAGGAGAGAGAGAGAGAGAGAGAGAGAGAGAGCCAGCAATCGAACCGGCCTGGTCTACCCCTCGTGCCTTGAACGTTATCAACACCATGGCTGGCGCCAAGCTGTCTCTCTGAAAAGCGCCAATCTCAAACCCCCTTCCCTCCCCCTTACCCTCCCCCAATATTCCCACATGTGCATCACCTTCCAAGCCAGACCACAAGTCCTTAGTGAGAAGGAGATTCCCCTCGTCTTAAATGAGGGGGGGGGGGGGAAGACAAGGGGAAAGAGGAGATGGAAGCCTTCCTTCCCCTATTTTTCATGCTAGCCTGCTGTTTGTGTGTGTGTTTGAGAGGAGAGAGAGAGAGAGAGAGAGAGAGAGAGAGAGACTATTCTTGTGATATCTTATAAATGATTTCACCCCAGTGGGGTGAGGACGACCTCATCGAGGGCCCTTCCACTTGGGTAGTATACATTTTTACGAACCTATGAACATTCTCTAATCAGGTCAGCAGAGGCTTTGTAGGGAAAGCGCCCACTTGCCCCTCGTTGTCCAGTTTGGAATTAGAAAAAAAGGGTCGTCAAGTTGTGTGTATAAAACACCACACCACCACACACACCACACACCCACACACACACAACAAAACACACAAACACACACATATATATATATAATATATATATATATATATTATTATATATATATCATACATACAAACATACATATTCATATAATATGTGTGAATTTAATACAACAACTCCAACAACAACAATAATAATAATAATTCAAGTCAGTAGGTCATTATTGCTATTGCAACAAAGTTCTCGTGAAAGTAACAAGTTGCAGTCTATGAAAATTGAAATATAAGCAAACGCACACTTAAAGATACCAAGTTATCCCTTCAACAACTAACAAAAGCTTTCTGTGGCTACTTAGGGCCACGTCGGATTAAAAAGGAGAAAAAAAGAAAGAAAAAATAAGGAGAGAAAAAAGTTGCATTTGCAGAATAAAATGGAAATGAACTGGTCGGCATTTTCCTTTCCATTTTCAATTTTCCACAATCTCCTCGTTTATAAGTAAAACCATTCTTATTTCTTTTCTGCGAGAAGGCACAATTACTCGACAGCCCGACACAATCTTGATTTACTTATATACAAATACACACCCATACGTACATACATACATAACATTAAAAACACAATACATATCACATATTACATAAAGAATACACAATTATATGATATAATGATATATAGATATATATAATTATAGAGAGGAGAGAGAGAAGGGACGAAGAGAAGGAGGAGAGAAGGAGAGAGAAGAGAGACTAGACAGATGAGAGAGAGAATTAAGCTTCTTATTCAAATTCAAATCCAAGAAGAACGGAAAAAGAGAACGGGCTCCTTAATGACTTTGCCCACTTGACTGCTCTTCGCCAAAAGGACGACCAAAAGCGACTGACTCTATTAGCAGAATTCCGACCAACAATAAAAGGATGAACTCATCCGACCATCCGTGCATCTTAAAATAGGAGAGAGAGAGAGAGAGAGAGAGAGAGAGAGAGAGAGAGAGAGAGAGAGAGAGAGTTAATTTCGGAGTTTGAACATCTCACACACCCGTGATCACATGTTGACGAAGAACAAATTAGTCGCTGATGGAAAATCTTTCTTCCCGATATCCGTCGCGATTTTTCCGAGCGATTTGCTAGCGAACGAACAATGAGAGAGAGAGAGAGAGAGACAGAGAGAGAGAGAGAGAGAGAGAGAGAGACCTTTGAGGAAAGCGTGGTCTTAATCATCCATGTAACAAGAGGTCCTTTTTCCCGTTAAATCGGGGGAATGTGTGCCTAAGAGTATAAAAGGAACTTCCGCGAGTAGGATGATAGGATCCCCAAATTGACATGTAAATAATTCTAGCTTTTAATCTACTGAAACCACTCTACCGTGTTTCCACAAGAGGAAAGAGTTAATGGAAAAGATTACTAATAATGCTACCGACGCTACTTTTACTTTTGCTGCTGCTGCTTTTACTGTGATTGGTGGGGCTGTCAGATTTATAAACTAAAGAAAAATTGACACAAAACTGACTAGATAGAAAGGTTACTTGCCAAATATAACAAGGAGAGAGAATATGAGGCTCACTTCCATATGATGAGTTGTATACCTGGCAAATGCGACCTTTCTATGGATTTGTTTGTTTGTTTGCTTGTTAGTATAGCGTTTTTACGTTTCATGGAACCATTGGTTATTCAGTAACGGGACCAACGGCTTTACGTGACTTCCGAACCACGTCAAGAGTGAGCTTCTATCATCCAGCCCGAGAATCGAACTCGCGGCCACCTAGGTGGTACGCCAACACCATACCGATCACGCCACTGAGGCGCTTCCCTTTCTTTAGAAGACAAAAGGAATTCTAATAAGAATTTTCAGATTGGAAAAAAGAGGTAACCTAGATAAACTGGAATTTTATGTTCTAGAAATGTACCACCGGAAAGGTAGTTAATCCGTTAAAATGCAGAAAAAGAAATTAATAAATTGGCCTCAATATGTTAATAATATAAGAACATATTCTCTACAAAATGACGCTTAAGAATTATAACAGGTCATTGCAAATTGAGGCTAAAATTCAGTTTTACCAATGTCAAAAACATTGTAACCTCACCTAAAGAGTAGTTCAAAGGCTAAAAAAATAATAATAATAATAATAATAATAATTCATTAATATAACAGAAGGCACTCTTCAAATATTTGCAGTCAATATGAGGGAAGAAATTACGGATCTCCTCCCGGGCACACCATGATAATATCCAAAAGGGAGCGGAAGGATTTTCCCGAAGCATAAAACTTGCAGCGGACGGAAAGTATTGGCGTTTATTCGGTTTATATCGAGGGCGAATGGAACAACAGATTCGTTACGCGTATATATAAAGTTAATATCCCATGCAAAGGACTACAGATAGGTGAGGTTGCCATCAGAGGGGGAAACAAACTCATTAAATGTATCACGTTAACACTAGAGAGGGAATGAAGGGGAAGTAATTTCTAGTTATGTCAGGTTATTACCGGAGGGGAAAAGTCTCGAGGCGCGTAAAGTTCAAAATGAGGGGAAAGAGATCTAATGAAATGAGAAAGAATATTGCATTCCATGCAAACTGCCATGAACCTGGCTGCAACGCTCTATAGTGGCGGTGGGTGACTTTATTGACTGCTTCCGAATAATTTTCTCTATGTATTTTCTACAATATGAGCTATGAAACGTTATCCCAACTCCGGGAGTACGACAAGTGGTTATGAGGACGAACTCGACAGGAAGTATTATATCATATATAATTTTTAGAACTTGTCAAATTCTATAAATCGAAATGCACTCGTTTGGAAAAACAAAGCATTAACAGCGAAAATAACATTAATTTGTTAACAAAAAACCTTAAAAAATGACCGAGTCAAGAAGCAATGATTATCTTTTAACACTTGTCATCAGGATGCCAAATGAAAAACAATGGTCTTGCTTTGCTGGTAATGTGAAAATCACCATTTCCTGTTCCTGTGCAGATTTGAGCATCTTAGTTCTCCACAGCACGAACAATTATATATACCTTGTAGCTACTGGGTGATCAAATCAAATGAAATAAAACTGAAAAATGTTATGCCCATGATGTCGCTTCCTCAAGAAGCTGATTGGCAAGATAAGGAAATGAAACTAAACATAGAGAGAGAGAGAGATTAGAGAGAGTTTTTTGTACCTCTGCTACAATGAATTTCTATATTCTCATTCTCCCAGGCTTTATATTTCTGCGTTTTGAAGCAGTTTATTTGTCATCAGTTTTTAAATAATTGTGAGATCGGATGAAAAAATAATAAAAAGGTTTTGTATGAAAGGTCAAATAATGTTACCAATGCATCAGATGAATACAATGACAATAATTACACACGATAAACAAGATCGTTTTAGAAGAAAAAAAAAGAGTATATTGGTCATGACAGGTCAAATAAAGCTCTAGGGTTTTATAAACTTATAAGTTCCCACAACACTTGCCAAGACGAGTATTAACCACACCGTATCCATCATCTCACTGAAAACATAAAAAAAAAGAAAAAAAAAATCGAGAGTTCGATGCAACATATAACAGTCGATAAGCCACCAACAATTACCTGTGCAAGTCAAGTCAATATGGTTCGGTCATTGTATCTTTAATTTTAGCTAGGCCTTTATCTTCTTGTTTCCTCTCTCCTGTCTTCACATAAGAGGGTTGTTGCTTCATCAGTGATGGCGATGATAATCTTTACTAAGAACAATAAAGTGATAATAGTATAATTAAGAGTCATAGTGGTATCTGCTAATTGACAGAGGTAACAGTACCATTATTATCATTAACATTATCATCATCACTATTACGCAAAAGAGGAACCCTATTCATATTGAACAAACCTACATGGGCCATTAACTTTAAATTCGACCTTCCAAAAATTATGGTGTTTATTAAAAGGAAGTAAAAGAAAGTAAAGGGAAATACAGAAACACGAGATCACTTATTAACAGAACGGAATACTACACTGATAACGATACTGCAGTATATTTGAAATAATAGTACCTACATCTTAACCAATGAAGGTGATACTCGTAATAGCAGTAATACCGTACTGATGAAATGTCTCCTGGCATTACACAACCGTACATTACCATACGAAGGCGGAATAAAAGCACCAACAATAAAGACGAATTTACTCAATAAACGGTGGAAAAGCTAAATCGATGGAGAGCAACTACTACTACTACTACTAGAAGCGGGAACGGGAGCGGGAGCAGAAGCAGAAGCAGGAGCAGTATAGTAGTATTAGAAATGTGTGTTTAGAATCCCTCTAAAATCCCCTTTCATGTGTTGATTTTGCGCTGAGGTCTGACAGAGCGCTATCGACAATCCTCCCTGTTTACTTTTACAGCAATTTAACTCAGCTGGCGGACTGTGTTTGCTTTACTATTAATCTTCCACCCTGTGTAAGCATGGAACCGAGAGGAGGAGGAGGAGGAGGAGGAGGAGGAGGATAAGGAGAGGTTGGGAGAGGGTGGGTGGGTACAGCCACGTACGGATAAGGTAGACCGAAAATTGAAGGAAAGATGGAAAGGTGGAAAGGGGAAACGTTGGCTGAGCATAATTATCGAAGGTGCTCTGAAATAGTGTCGAATAAGGCCCAAAAGAAAACAACAGTTAATGACTTATCGTTTTCAAGGGTAAATTTAATTGTTAACGCCATTTATATATATATATATTATAAAAAAAAAAATATATTATATATAAATATAATAGTACTATAATTATATTAATACTTAATATTAGTAGTATTATAATATATGATAATATAATTATGTTATGGCCATAATTACTACACAACAGGTACATACAAAACCTTCAAAAAATATAATATAGTATAGTGTAGGTATTTAACTATTTAATCATAACAACATAAAAAAAAAAAAAAAAAAAAAAAAAAAAAAAAAAAGGAAAAAAAAAAAAAAAAAATGAACAAATAATTCAATTGCAGCAGAGAGAGAGAGACAAGAAAGCGAGGAGAAAAGAAGAGGAAAAGAAACGGGAGAAGAGAGAGAGAGGAGAGAGACGCTGAAAGTTCTGCATACAGTTCCCCATCTCACAAAACAGCTCAAAGTTGTGTGAATTGTTTCCAGTTTTCCATACGGAACATTTCCAGGATGAATTTTGATAGAGAGCAATCTTTCTGTTTGACGGACGGCGTCAATCACTTTAATTTCGCCCAGCTCTTTTTAAAGTTCACAGGGCATTTTCATAACAAACGCTTTATTTTCTGCCAGGCACACGACCTGGATCAATATACCCCTTATAAGACTTTATCAATTTTAATATCTCCAGTATAATACTTTAACATATTCAGCATCCCTCTTATAGCGCTTTATCAGTTTTCATAATATATCGTATATCCATTTTATTATTCGCGTTAATATTTTGTTCTGGTACAAAAAAATTTATCACTACTTTAGGATACATCACACAACTGACAGATCATACAAGAAAAGCGAACTAAAAAAAATTTTTTGTTTAAGATATTAAAATTTAATCATTATGAAATTATTGTTTATTAAATTAAGAAATGAGTGTTTATCTTTTTATCGGCGTTCTTTTCGGTCTCCGCTGGTTGGCCAGTAATCAGATATCCACAACAGACCTCTTATACATTTCACGATTTTTATAACCTAATTCAAACCATCAACGAACGTGCGTAATCTGGACTGTCGGTTTGATGGGATGGATAAAATAAAATATTTAGACATTTTTCATTTATTACGAATTAAAAAATACTTAGCATATACTTCGTTTGTTCTGGTGTCGATGGCTATGTAATTATAGCTTTTCCCTGCTTAGTTAAGAGTTTCACTAATGAAACTAATTCATTTAAGAGAGAGCAAGAGCAAAATGTAGCTTCATAAAAACTTGGTATACCTGATATTCATCATACAATGAAGTAGAGTTTACTCGCCATAATGCTAAAAATAAATAAATAAACTGATCTGAACATTACAAAAAAAAGGGTATTCAGGATCCCGCCCTTACACAAAATTTTACTCGAACTGGATCCGGTCCTTAAAAAAAAAAAAAAAAAAAAAAAAAAAAAAAAAAAAAAAAAAAAAAAAAAAAAGGATCTGGATCCTGACCTTAAAAAAAAATGTTCTGGATCCGGTTTCTCGATCTATCTGAAAGGTTTATTGGGCCCTTTCCTTCCCATACCCGAACCCCAACAAATTTCACTGAAATTCACCGGTCATTTTTTCAGATGCCTTCAGGGCAGACGAACAAACAAGCCTGGCAACCAAACGGAAGAGCAGAAAAAAAAACCTTCCACAGAAAAACCTACGTAAATGCTTAAACAACATTATCGAGTGAATTATCAAGTGAAGTGAGTTCCGTTCATGAAAGAATGACACAAAAATCAAGATTTCCTAAAAAATGGGTGACAGAACTTTTAGACACAAGAAATCATTGTCTCGCCAAAAGAGAGAGAGAGAAAACATTTAATTGCCTTCTTATGAGATGATTTATTCCGTAAAAAAAGTGAGAAGTATACACCTGACTGTATCATTATTTATTATTATTACTGGATACTGCAAATTTACTACGTTACCGCTAAGAGAGAGAGAGAGAGAGAGAGAGAGAGAGAGAGAGCTGAAATCCACACCATTACCAATTATAAAACCATTAAATCACTTTCATGCACCACAAAGGGAAGCACTCGCAAACAAAGCAAGCACACAAACGCACAAACGAACGCACAGGCCTTAATACCGTTCTCCAACTGCCTGGCTAAACTTTCTAATCAATATTGCTTTTCAAACTAGCAAAACTTCGAGAAGCTGCCTGTGCGGGGGAGAAGGGGAAATTTAATCTAAATAAAGCTTACTCAATTTCAGCAGCAGGGGTTAACCTCGTATCAAGATAAACACATCGGAAGCCCTGGGCATCCTGGTCTGAACTCTTCCTAATACTTGATCAACTTCCAAGATCATTTCTGATACTCGAGATATTTGGCCTGACCGTCATTATGATGATAATATTACTTGGGCAGGTATGGGGGGGTGGGGGAAGGAACTTATCCCAATTGGTACATAATTCACACACACACACACACACACACACACACACACACACACACACACATATATATATATATATATATATATATATATATATATATATATATATATGTGTGTGTGTGTGTGTGTGTGTTGTGTGTGTGTGTGTGTGTGTGAGAGAGAGAGAGAGAGAGAGAGAGAGAGAGAAATAGCTTGTCTCTCTCTTTCCCGGTACTGGAATAAGTGTCCTCACGAAAAGAAAAAATAAGCTTTTGACGCGTAACTTCCTCGAACACCAAAGGTGCTGGCAACATCATCCCATAAATGCTTTCACGAAAAAATGAAAGGTGAAAAATATGGGTATTGTATATCACAAAATTATATAACAAAAGCATACCTGGATATTCAATACAGGTAGCCTAATTACAGCAAATATAAATATCCATACGAAACCATTTATACTATTATTATGATCTAGCGTAGAAGCAGATGCTGTTAAAATAATCCAGCGAAAAAATGATTAGAGAGAGAGAGAGGAGAGAGAGAGAGAGAGAGAGAGAGAGAGAGGAGAGAAAGTTTAAATCCCACTTACCATGCAGTCCCCCTGTAATCTCCTTCTACCGGTGAATCTGAATCAATCGCCACAACACACGGCATTTTCCAAAAAAAATCCCATTCTTCCCCCCCCCCCCCCCACCCCCCCCCTTTCCCCCACTTTCATTTCTCCAAAC
>NC_061109.1:79589184-79600475 GCF_015104395.2 Macrobrachium nipponense
ATATCGGTATTCATAAAAAAGAAGCAATCCACGTAACAATTGAAGAGAGCTCGGGAACACAGTTCGAATGTTCCTTTGCTTCACTAATAGATCCAAATGTTCCTTTTTCAATTTTTTTTTTTTTATCTTTCATGACTAAACTATGACACGTGTGTTGTCAACGAAAACTCTCTCTCTCAATCTATATATATATATATATATATATATATATATATATATATATATATATATATATATATATATATATATATATATATATATATATATATATATATTACTGAACATCGCACAACCTACATTACCTGTTTTCCTGTAGAATACAAAATCGTACTGGATACGAATCTTACCAGACATAAATGTCGACATTACTTGGCTACCACTCGCACATATGCAAAGGCAGAGAAGCGCTACATTTTCTTGTGGAAAAAAGAAAAAAACGCGTATACATGTATCGTAAACAAGAGCTAATTAAATGTCGACGTCCTATTCCTACTGGTTAAAAAGGGAAAGGGAAAGGAAAAATGTCAAGACTGCTAAAACTTAACTAATCGTCGCTAATAATAGCTACCTTCATCGGGGCCAAATTGCAGTTTCCTTGAAAACTAACTTGAGCTCAAATTATGGCTGGGACAAGAAAGCGGAGATCGCCCGCATCTTTGTTTTCATTTTTTTTTCTTTTTTTTTTCTATTTCAGGTTTTCTTAAAGGTTTAATATTAAGACCAGACGATCCTTTAAGAGATTTTCAGCTTACACTGTAATGCGAAGACAAGGAGCCTTGAATCTGAGAGAGAGAGAGAGAGAAAAAAATAAAAAACGACAAGATTTTGGCAATGCAGGAGAACCAGCGGTAAAGGGGACGCATCAGTGAACCTAAACAGCCAAGTACATCTTATGTCCAGAAATGTGAAGGTGGTTTATTCGCTATGCTGAAATGAACATAGAGAACACATCTAAAATTATATATAAATATAAATATAAATATAATATATATATAATATATTATATATATATATATATATATATATATATATATATATATACCATATATCATTAGGTCTGAGGAAGAGTACATAGAAATTAGTGTCCTAACGCACTGAATAGAGAGAAACATCCACAAGTAAAAGAAAAAAGCTTAAAACAAATAGTGGTTTAAGATTGCTTGCAAATTACATTGCATTATTTTGTGACGTCAATAAAAACATACGCGCCTCTAAAGTAGATACTAATGAAATGGAATAAAAAAAAAAATAAAAATGAAAACATACCCTCAGAGGAGGTTTGAAGCGGGACAGAGGATGGACGAATCTGTGAAGGAACTCGATTCCGAATATCTAGTATAGGTACGTCAGTATGCAAAGAGTATAGAATGGTTAAACAGTATGACTGACATGGTACAGTATTAATGTACCTAAGAAACTTAACTTCTTTGGCGGTTTAAATTAC
The DNA here is from genome assembly GCF_015104395.2 of Macrobrachium nipponense. Lineage (NCBI taxonomy): Eukaryota > Metazoa > Arthropoda > Malacostraca > Decapoda > Palaemonidae > Macrobrachium > Macrobrachium nipponense. The sequence continues at coordinate 79,590,629 of NC_061109.1, forward strand.
TTACCGGTAAAGCTCACTACGCCTCCGTTCAAATAAGCAGGGATTATATACGTGATATATAGTTGACCATGTGGGTATTATTATTATTATTATTATTACTGTTATCAAAAGTTTTACCAGACCACTGAGCTGATTATCAGCTTTCACAGGGCTGACCAGAAGGATTTGTTTTTACTTAATATTTTCATTTCATATTTTGTCAATGAAATGAAAACGAAAAACTAAATAAATCACGGTGGCGAAGATGAGTCAGACAACCTAATCCTCCAAATAACCTTTTCGCTTAAAGACCTGATTAATATAAAATCTTATATTAAATTACAGAAACGTTCTTATTTCAAATACGACTGGATTTGAAGAAGAAACACTTCAACAGATACGAAGAGAGAAGTAAAATATTTACAACAGAATATCTATTATAAAAAAAAAAAAAAACATCCAAATAGTTCGGGGACGACCTCATAACCAAGCGTAGTTTAAAAAATCTCAGACGAGAACTGAATATCAAGCCTCGTCCGTAATGAAGCCGAAATATTAAAGAATATTATTTCAGAACTGACAAAAGAAAAATGACGAAACTCGTACCCAACTGACCTCCAGCCGCCTCTGTCAGATCCAGCGAACACATACAATATTCCAGCTGAGGACTCACCTGGAAAAATAAGAAAAATGTTTGTGATATTCCACATCAAATAATAAATGATTAATCAACAAGGTCAGAAATTTAAAAATATACTATGTGATACTATCTCACTCTCTTAAAACACACACGTTTATGTGTGTGTATGTATGTATATATATATATTATATGTATCTATATAAAGCATATATAACACTTATTACATACATACATAACATACATACTATATTATATAATATATATAATATATATATATATATATATATATACACACATATAGATATGCATACAGATAGATAGAAATGTACATTGACAGATAGACACTTGAGTGAGGGAATATGGATAAAATGAGGAACAAGAAAAAGAACGCGTGAGATAAAAGAAGAAAGAACGCGGACAAGAGCACAGAAAACAGAGTGCACAATAAGGAAGTGAAAGCTGAGATGATGGTTAGTGAATATTTGGATAAAAGGTTAAAGGGCACAACATACTTGGTACACAAGGGATGGAGTATAGTGGGATTCTGATTGAAAATGTAAGGCAGATGACGAATGACGAAAGGGAAGGCCATTACGGGTTTGCACAGAGGATTGGGTGTTTGTCATAAAATATTAATGTGAGAAGTTTGCTAATAAAGAGAAAAATCTTTTGGAATGATAGAAAGGCAGTTTGGAAGGTGTTGGGGAAGTGTGCAATAAAAGTCCATTGATGAGAACGATTATAAATTGTATGAAGGATAGGAAGCAAGAGTCAAGCTCTCCATCATCAGCACATCTTCTACCTCAAGCTGCTATATAATTGCACACTAGGCAAAAATATCAAGGACCTTTGGTAGAAATACCTCTCTCTCTCTCTCTCTCTCTCTCTCTCTCTCTCTCTCTCTCTCTCTCTCTCTCTCTCTCTCTCTCTCTCTCCAGTAGTTTCTCAGTAACGTATTCCACCCAGGACCTCCCAAATTATCCAGTTTTCGCCAAAATTAAGGAAATAACAAATGGAAATTTGTACAAAAAGAGAGTAATTCAAACAAAAATAACGAAAACAATGTTCAGCTGACAAATTAATGTATTCCTACCCCAACTCACAAAATAGACAACCAAGCTAATCATATTCTCTCTCTCTCTCTCTCATCTTCGCACGTATTCATAACAACATAATTAAATCATTCTGGCGGGCGCTAACTGATTGCCTAATTCCGGTGGGTTCACTTTGCCCAGAATTGCTTAAAAGCTTGAAATTTGGAGTATATGTTTAATTGACTTATTATAGTTTAGTAATACTTCCCCGGCGCTCCTCACTACCAAAGGGTACGCTCAGGGAACAAGGTTCTCTTTGAACAAAAGTCATAAAAGAATTTTTTTAATTGGTCACCAAAGGAAGGTTTTTATATCAGCAACCAACCACTGTCAAGTACTTTAGCGGTAACCAAAACAAACGCCACTTTTGGTTGCAACAACGAAAGCCCTCGGTAACCAACAAAACAAGAAATTTGGTGGTTAACAAAATGGTACGTTCACCCCCCCCTCTCTCTCTCCTCTTCTCTCTCTCTCTCTCTCTCTGCACGTCTAAATACCCACTCCTTATCGAAATAACGGTAACCTTCGCCTCTGCATTCATAAAACCCCCTGAAAGGAATTCCGAGAAACCTGACTTTCATACGCAGTAATTGGAACACTTGCGCAATTTCGGGAACTAGGTGCCACTGACACTCCCTGCATCTATTCAGGAATCTCGACAAGTGACTTTCTTAAAAATCACGACGTCATTAGCGAGCTAACTCCCAGGAGTGGGGGGACAAAAATGGAGAAGGTTAGCTCTGAAAAACTTTTTTCCCAGAACAGGCGCCTTCGCCGTATTTCTCCCGAGAGAAAAAGACGGCGACACTTCTGACAGTTGATTTCAACCTGGGAGCTTACGTCCAATATATAGCCACATTTCACTCGCTCTCGTTACGTCCAATATACAGACACTTGTTTCATTCATTCCAGTTACTCTGGAACTGACTACTGTAACCACCTAAGGTCTCTAGCTGAAATTTATGTTATATAATCTGTGCACTCCAATATTATTACTGTTATTAGCAGTATTATGATTACTATCTTTTTTACTACTTAGCTATTGTGTGGATAGTGCTGTTTATTCATTTTTTCTTATCATTTTGTCTTCTGTATCTAGATTGTGTATATTACTGTCTGTATTTTGTATATTCCATATATATGGCCCTGAGCTGAAATAAAGGATATTATTATTATTATTATTATTATTATTATTATTATTATTATATACAGCCACATATACATCTACGTTTTATTCATTCCCGTTATGTCCAATACAGTGTCACGTGTTTCATTCATTCCTGTTACGTCCGGTGTACAAGCACGTTTTATACAGCCACTTATTTCATTCACTTCCTTTGTATACAAAGTACCGCCACATGTTTCATTCGTTCATGTTACTTCCATTCATTCAATCCTGTCACATCCGCTATACAGCCACATGTTTTATATAGCCACTTGTTTCATTCATTCCCGTTACGTCCAATATGCAGCCAACTGTTTCATTCATTCAAATTCTCCTTACGTCCAATATACAGCCACCTGTTTCATTCATTCCCAATGAGATAAAGGGTATTTCTTGTCTACAAGGCCCAGTCCAATATATACTACCAAGCCTCGGGTAACTTACAGTGGAAAATTATAAATAATACAAAAATATGAGGAATGTAGGTAAGAAAAAAAAATTTACTTCAGATGAGCATCATTATTTCCACCAACGTAGTTGCATAACTGTAATGTATTCAAACGTGTCTTTTTGGTTTGTTTAAGACAGGATAGAGAGGGGGGGGGGGGAGTTACTATACATTCTCGAAAATGTAACAACATAAAGCCACATACGAAGTACGTTACACGGAAACGACAATTTGCATCTACCACCAAAGTTCGCCGTACCAGCAATAAAGTTATTGGCAAATGCATCCTCCCAATTATCGGTGAGTTAATCAACAAAACAGGAACTTCTAAATCTCCCTTCTCCCCGGTCTCACCATATCCCACCACTCCAAATACTCTCTATTCCGCAATTCACTTGATAAGAACCTCCATATTCCATTTGCCACACAGGGCTATTCTATTTAAAAAGGAAAAGAAAAAAAATATTTCCCCAATCTAACCACTCCAGTACTCTACCATCTTCGCAATCCCAAAGCCCCCTGACCACAATCATTTTCAGACCATTACTCGACCAATCAATAACGTAGGAAAGGGATTCCCGTTCGAGGATGAAATCAAATAAACCCATTTTCACAGGCAAACCTCCGCTTTTATCCCCTCTGTGCGAAATATATTTCGCTGAAGCCTCAGGATGCTGAAACTCTCTCATCCTTCAGGCACTAGAATAGATGAAGATGATTTCAGTCTCTCTCTCTCTCTCTCTCTCTCTCTTACTTAAGCATAGATACTGGAATAATTATTCCCCTCTTCTCAATGTCTTTGGACGTGATGCTGAAATTTCTCTCTTTTTCTCTCAAACTCTAGCTTCAGCTAAGGTACGCCACTGTTACGTTATCTCTCTCTCTCTCTCTCTCTCTCTCTCTCTCTCTCCTTCCTTCCACTTTGCCCTCCTCCCTCCCATCACTGCAGCCGCAGCCTATTTCTGTTCCGTTTGACGCAGTCAGTATTTCCATCCGCAGACCCCCTCTTCATTCCTCTCTGTCCGAGACAAAAATATTGGAGGACCACTTAGTGATCGCCCTTCCTTCCTAAACGCCCCCTGCCCCCCCCCCCTCCTCGCCATTCGTCCACGCATGCCCCCCAACCCCAAACCCAGGTACCCTAATACCCCGATATTTCTTTCTCCAATTCATCCAGTAACGAAACAGAAATCAATCTATCAACCCATTTGCATACTCCTTAAAATAATCGACGCCGCTACGCTCACTACAACACCGACGCCATCAACACTGATGCCAATGCTTCGAGTGACTTCAAGCAGCTTTTGAGAGGATGGCAGAGCACTGCGTTCCAGGTTTAGGGTTCCTTACTACCCCAACCCCTCCCCCCCTCCTCCCGTCTCCAGGTAACAGGGATTAATCCATCCTCCCCAAAACCCAGTCCCAATTCTCCCATCCAGATCTAGGGACACCCGCCCCCCTAACTTATCCCCAACACCATTCCTGACCTAAGGGTCCCTCCCTTCCCCAACACCCCACCCTCGGGGACCCCATGCATCCCTTAACCCCATTCCCAACCCCTTCCTGGTTCAGGGACACCACTTCCCTAAATGCTTCCCCTCTCCCCTCCCCCAACATCTCCTTCCCTATCACCTTCCCAGGCATAGGGGTGCTCCTTTCCCCCTCTCCCCCGTACACCCCTCCCCCCAACGACAGCCCTCTGGATACCAGGGACCCAATTCGTTCCGTTCCAACATTTCCCATTCCTAGCATCGACATACATTCCAGTCTCTCTTCCAATGGCTGGCAATCAGCCTTTCCTTTCATCATCGCAGTGAGGGGAAAAAGGGAGTTAGAATACAACAAAAAAAATACAAAATAAAAGGGGGGGGGGGGGGGGGGTGGGGGGGGGAGGGGGGGTTGGGGAGGGGGGGGGAAAAAGGGTGGGGAAAAGTGGGGGTGGGGGGGGGTTTGGGGGGGGGGGGGGGGAAGGGGTGGGGGGGGGGGGGGGGGGGGGGGGGGTGGGGGTGGGGGGGGGGGGGGGGGGGGGGAGGGGGGGGGGGGGGGGGGGGATGAGATAAGAAAAATTTGACCGGAGGGAAGTAGCAGGGAAACTGACGTCGGGAAAAGAAATGCACTGACTAAGATTTCTTTCCTTTAGATAAATTCTATTTTTTTCCGTTCTGGATAAATTTCTGTGACTTTGGTTATATTTCCCTTCCTTTGTAACTTTATTGATTCACGTCTAAGTAGCGCAACTTTACTTCCCTTCACCCCGTACCCCATTACCGTCCCTTCCCCTTCCCCTACCCCTCTCCGGCACATGATATAAAAAAAAAATAAATACAAAGTCTATACAACTATTAGACATATTGGATTATTATACTTTAAACGTTAATCCGCCTTGAAGTTTATTACAATATAAAATTCAAGACAATATTTTGTGCTACCTTATTGGAAGTATTATAAAATGTTTAATAAAACTATATTCATTCCAGCTTTATAAATATAAATATAAATATAGACACCCTCTATATATATATATATATATATACATATATATATATATATATATATATATATATATATATATACTATATATATACATACATACACCACACACACACTACACCACACAACATATATATATATATATATATATATATACATACATACATATATACATACAGTACATACATACATACATATATATATATATATATATATATATATATATATATATATATATATATATATATAGTATAAAGTACATATACAAAGCCTGTCACTCTGAGGGGGTTCCTTCGATAATTACTTACTATACTTGCGAGCCATGCAAAAGGTAATTTGGGATGACGTTACTTAGCCCCATCCCATTCTCTAACCCTCCCCCCTCCCTCCCTACACGCCACATCAGTCAGTAAGCCAACTGCCAAGTGCTTAATTTATTGCGGAATTAAGGTCAGGAAAAAGATGTGAAATTAACACTCATCAATACAGGACTAAGTAACTTCCCCCCATCCTGGCTTCATTCTGGGGATGAAATGTGTATGCATGAATGATATATGCATGTATGTGTATATGTGTGTGTAATATATATATTATGCATGCATATAGACATATAATATCGTCAAAACGTAGAACTTCCAAAAATCATCAAAGTGGAAGCCGCAATGTAGTAGAAGACAGACTCCGGACAAAAGAGCGCGCTAACTACCGTGACGACCAAGTAATGCCTAAGAAGAATGCTATTCAAAGTAACAAAAGGAACAAACTTGCATAAATTTGTCTGGCAGACTTGGCTGGGAAGGGCTCCGTGGTCGTTCCGCTCCGCTATGTGCCGTGCATTGTTCTTGTGCACATATACATTCTATGCTTTAGCGATGACTATGCCTTATTGTCTACGTTCTAGTTATTAATTACTTTATATTAGTATTATTACTATTGTTATTATATCGTCAGAGGTGAAAGTAAACCGGAAGAATGCAATACCACAAAATATTTAATTAAAAAAATTGTCAGAGGTGAAAGTGAAAATGAAGAATGAAATATCACAAAAATCAAATTAAAAGACTCGTCAGAGGAAAAAGTAAAAATGGAGAATGAAATCCAACAACAAACAAAAAAAATCTTAAATTTAACACACAATGAAATATACAAAAGAAATTATTTTACACTTGAGAGCCATCTTTAATAAATACACAAATACAACTAGAAGAGTAAAAAAAAAATAAATCCAAAGGACAATGTTGAATTTAATGACTTATGAGCATGATTGAATAAATAATCCATAAAGGAATACTTTAATAATCAAATACATCACAAACAATAAATATAATAAAACAAAGAAATAAATCCCAAACCATAAATATAAAAAAACAACTTTAAGAAATTAACTCTCGATGATACAAGAATGATACCTACAGCCTTCCCACTGACAGACATGTCATTCAAAAATTAAAATATATTTCCTAATAAAAAATACAAGCTAGTTCCCCCATAGACAGGTAATCAACTTGAAAGGGCGGGTGAGTCCGCTTAGTTCCTCAAAAAAAAAAAAAAAAAACCAAAAAAAAAAAAAAAAAAAATTACATTGATAATTGTGACTTCTTTTTTTAAAAAATGTGTGCTTCCAACCGAATGTTAACTGACTTCGAATCAATTTCTATGATCTTCAAGGCACTACGAAAAGGATAGTATGAAATAGTTTTCAATGGAATAAAAAATTACAAAAACTATAAACATTTGTGAAAGCAAGGATGACTTTTCAGTAATCTAACAGTACTAGAATATAAGCTAGCGGCATTAACAAAGAGCAAGATAGGCAATAAAAATGAGAGAAAAAAAACGCATACAGACCAAATATTAATAAAAAATCACTAAAATTTAAATTTTCCCAACTTCCTAATATAGATGCAAATCAGTGGTAATAAAGAAAACTACAGCAACTCTCCAAGCAGCAAAAAAAAAAAAAAAAAAACCCAGGTAGGAAAAAACACAGTCCCAAAGGTATGTCGTTAAGGTAGGGAATATCATTAAGGTAGGTAACCACTTTCATTTTTTAAGGCTTGGGGGAAAAACAAGCAATGTTGTCACATTAGAGAGGAGAAAAGCGATAGAGAGAGAGAGAGAGAGAGAGAGAGAGAGAGAGAGAGAGAGAGAGAGAGAGATTATTAATACATTAAGATGTCAGAGTGAAGGAGAAAAGAATAACACTATCAATCAGTAGAGAGAGAGAGAGAGAGAGAGAGAGAGAGACTATTAATACATTAAGATCCCAGAGCGAAGGAGAAAAGAATAACACTATCAATCGAGAGAGAGAGAGAGAGAGAGAACCGGGCAGCATTAATTAATTAGGCCACCACAGGAAAGACTGGGGGTGGTGGGTCCAAGGTGGAGTCGTGGGAGAGCGAGGAAGAGGAGGGGGAGGAATGGCAAAAATGAGAGAGAGAGAGAGAGAGAGAGAGAGAGAGAGAGAGAGAGAGAGAGAGAGAGAGCAGTTTTCTGTAGTGGACCCTCTTCCCCACTGCTTCATTCATAAGTAATTTAGGCGTGTACCTGGGGGCAGTGAAGCTTTCTGTAGTATGCATTACCTGTAGGATACATGTCTATAGACTCGACCATTAGTTTTTAAATACGAGGAGTATGAATAAACGCGCAGTTAAAAGCTCTTATCCGGGACTTTTTAAAAGGTGTTTCCACATTATCCAGAGTTGCAGGGAGGGGGGGGGGGGGGGGGGGGGGGGGGGAAAAGAAGAAGAAGTAATCAAAAGTAAACGATTACATCTACTGTTTGAATGAATGCAAGATTAAGACGTCAAATACATCAGAAGGAAAGCACTCATCTTTTTACAATTAGGCTTAAAGATATTTCAATGTTTAAAGCCTCAAAAGAATGAAATAAAAAAATCTCATCAAGCTTCAAGGAATAATAAATTTTTGGTTTAATTACACACACAAACAACACACAACACACACACACACACACACACATATATATATACATATATATATATATATATATATATAATATATATATATATATATAAAGTTTAACATTGTTATAATTTACTTCCTCACTATAATTTTCACAAGAAATGAAAGTGAAAAGAAAGTGTATAGCATGGAGTTTGATTTAAAATTCGATGTGGGCACCAGCATTCACAAACAGCTTTTCAAGGTGCCCCAGGCACCCCATCAGCTGACTTCACCAGGAAGTCTTATGGGATGGAAGACATCACCTCACGTACTCGACCTTCATGGACAAGAATAGCAAAATGTGGATGAGAGCCGACTTGCATGAAAATCAAATCTTCAATATTTTCCCAAGTGTATACTGATAACTAGCCAGATTTCATCTTACAGCATGGTTTGTTGGTATGGTATTTTTCCGTTGCATGGAACCAGTGGTTACTCAGCAACGGGACCAACGGCTTTACGTGTTCTTCCAAACCACGTCGAGAGTAAACTTCTATCACCAGAAATACACATCTCTGACCCCTCAATGGAATGCCCGAGAATTGAACTCCCGGCCACCGAGGTGGCAGGCCAAGACCAAACCGACCACGCCACTGAGGCGCTTGCAGCATGGTGAGGTACCTTTCGGCATTGCTGTTCGTGGATGGCTGAATGCCCACTTCCCTGGGAGAAGGATGGGTCGTCGTGGTCCACACGAGTGGCCAGCCAGAAGCCCTGGAAGCCCTGACTTCACACCCTCCGACTTTTTCTTTGGGGCTGGTTAGAGGAGCAAGTCTACTCTACCAAACCGACGACTTTGGAAGAATCGAAGGTCGAATACGTGAAGTGATGTCTTCAATCCTATAAGAGTTCTTGGTGAAATCAGCTGATGGGGTTCCCGGGAGCCTTGGGAAGCTGGTGCCCAAATCGAATTTTAAATCTCCATGCTATGCGCTTGCTTCTCGTATTCATTTCTTGTAAAAATTATAGTTAGGAAGTAAATTATAACAGTGTTAAAGTAGGGAGTTGCTTTTCAATCACCTTAATGTGTATATACACACACACACACACACACACACACATAT
>NC_061109.1:79600975-79605975 GCF_015104395.2 Macrobrachium nipponense
GTTCACAAGACCGTAAACCCAATAATAGAAGAGTGTGATCCCAGAAACGGCGCACATAGTGATGGACTCCTCAGGAAGCAGAATGCAACCCAGAACCGCACACTATACATACCACCCAGTCGAATAGGAGGGCTATGATGGAAAATAAATAATAATAATAATAATATGTAGGAAGTGCAATACGAAAAATGAAACCATAAACCACATAGCAAGCGAATGTCCGGCACATGCACAGAACCAGTAAAAAAAAGAGGCATGATTCAGTGGCAAAAGCCCTCCACTGGAACCTGTGCTAGAAACACCAGCTACCTTACCTCTGGGACTATGGTAACAGAACAGATAGGGTGTTACGTGCAAATAGACCAGACGTGACGTTGATTGACAAAATCAAGAAGAAAGTATCACTCACTGATGTCGCAATACCATGGAACACCAGAGTTGAAGAGAAAGAGAGGAAAAAAAATGGATAAGAATCAAGACCTGAAAATAGAAATAAGAAGGATATGGGATATGCCAGTGGAAATTGTACCCATAATCATAGGAACACTAGGCACGATACCAAGATCCCTATAAAGGAGTCTAGAAAAACTAGAGGCTGAAGTAGCTCCAGGACTCATGCAGAAGAGTGTGATCCTAGAAACGGCGCACATAGTAAGAAAAGTGATGGACTCCTAAGGAGGCAGGATGCAACCCGGAACCCCACACCAGAGTCAAAATATACAGGGTCTGCTCACGAGGCGGTACTAAAACCTATCCCCGCCCCTTGTGAAACGTCATCAGTTACAAAAGGACCATATCTTTATGAAACTATATTTACGATAACATTTTCATATAATTATTTTTGCGATGGCGTTTGTTTATATAAATTTTCCTTTTATTGCATGTTGCCGTATACTACGTTAAAGGACAATGAATGCTCTTTCAAATGATATATAGCACATTACAATTACGATTACTTTCAAACCCACAACCGCGCACAGAAAAAATTATCTACGCACACAAAAATGTGCAATTACTTCATCCGTCAACCTACATACATTCACGTTTCGTAGCGTATCTGACTAAGGGATGATGATAGAAACTGAAAAATGGATTAGAAAGCTGATAAAATTTACTATATAATGCATAAATAAAATTGATAGGTGTTCTCAAAAATTTTCGAGGAATTCTAGGTCAAAGACGGACCAAAATTTTTAAATTTTAAGTAAATATTTACCACATTTTTCTTACATAATTTTTCATCTTATTACGTTTTGCCATATACCATGTAAAAGTACAAAGAATGCCCTTTCAATTGGTATATGACACATTACAATTACAATTATTTTCAAACCCATAATCGCGCACAAAATATTATCTACGCACGAAAAAATTATAAAAAATGAAGTGTTCGTGGGAGATCTGAAATCTAGCCCCGCCCCTTGTGAAACGTCATTAGATACAGCCAGCCAGACTGACGAATAACTTTTTGTACTTTTTTCGAAAATATTATAATCGTTTGAGGCATGCATAATTAATACCTTTATGTATACAGCTTGTTGTTATATTGTAAACTTATGTGTTCGGAAGTAATATTTATGTGATTTGAAGTGCTAATGAGAAATTTGCTGGAAATGTGTACCCCTGTATTATTTTCTTCATCATTTATTCCTTTGATACCTTATATCGTATATGATGTAATTCTTATACTTTTGATATTGTTTTCTTTTTTGTGGCCAAGTCGTGCAAATGCAACTGCCATTTTTTACACTGCTTGTATCCACATTTTCTTTGTATTTATTGCATAACAATAAATATTCACAATAAGATTTGGAAAATATAATTAATCTATCATTCTAACCTTTATCATAAAAAAGTTGCTTTTTCAAAGTGAGGTATGAAGACAGTGACAGAACTCAATACATTTCTAAGAATTATTTAAAATCTTGATAATATTACTACCTGAGAGAGAGAGAGAGAGAGAGAGACGAGAGACAGAGAGAGAGAGAGAGAGAGAGAGAGAGTTGTCATGTTAAAACAATGGACTTGAAGAGAATACAGCAAACCAGTATATAGGTAAGTAAATAAATAAGTAAAGAATAAACATATGAAGAAAGCTGGAGTAGCTATGTGTGTTCAAACTGGTATATTTTGTGCAATAAAACAAGGTTTGGTGACTAAATGAGAGAATGGGTATTAAAAAAATCAAACATGTGACCTCTACAGATTTTATCATCAAGATTTTATGAAAAACACCACGCGATATGGATTAAATGTATAAAAACTAAGGGTTCTTTAAGTAATTCAGTGGAGAAACACGGGAGTGTTACTCTTGTGACGTCCACAGTATTAGCTCCGCCCCCTCCCCCACTGCCAAGTTGAGCAGGACCCTGTATACTTTGTCATGGTTATTAAAAAACATCAAGCATTGTGACCTCTTTACAGGTTTATTAAGATTTCATAATAAAAAAAAACCATGCGATATGGATTAAATGTATAAAAACTAAAGCTTTTTTAAGTAATTCAATGGAGACGCACGGGTAGTGTTACTCTTCTGACGTCACAGTATTAGCTCCGCCCCCACTGCCGAGTTGAGCAGACCCTATTACTTTGACTCTGCCCCACTCTATGAATACCACCCAGTCGAATTGGAGGACTGTAATAGACCACAAAAAAAAAAATAATAATGATAATAATACTGTTAAAAAGAATGGCAGAATTAAGCAAGTTGATTGTATATACTGTTTTTTCTATTTTCCTTTCAATTCGCTTCTCAGAAATCTGAGATGCGAATTGTATGGAAAATAGAAATAAAAACAATATATAAAATCAACTCGCTTAATTCTGCCATTCTTTTTAACAGCATTTGCCTAAAAGAGGGTCTTCTACCATAATAATAATAAAATAATAATAATAATAATAATAATAATAATAATAATAATGACACACTGTCGCCAGCAAAATTCACAGATCTGAAATGAAGACTCGACAAGATATCAGAAGAAACGGGAACTACTCGGTAACTCCGCTCAGGCACAATTAAACTTGGCGAATGATAACCTAAGTTTTCGGGGCCAGGGCACTTGGAGCGTTAAATTACACCATTCCTATCTTAGAAGAGAGCAAGAACTTTTTCCTGCCATTATTATTATTATTATTATTAATATTATTATTATTATTATTGTTGTTGTTGTTATATAGTTGCCTGGGGTAGGTTTTTCATCTTTATTTTATACCGTTCTTTGTAATATTATATAATATATATATATATATATATATATATATATATATATATATATATATATATATATATATATATATATATATATATATATACATAAGCCTGAAATTGGTATCTGTGACCTCCAAGCACATTACGAGGAGTTCAAAATGTGCACGTTACTTGCTAACGTGCACAAACAGCTAACCGCTCCCACACACCCCATACGCACACACACACAGATACAGACACACACATACATACACACACACATATATATTATATATAGTATATATATATATATATATATATATATATATATATATATATATCTGCATGTTCATGTACTACATGTACTTGCGTATAAAATACTCTCCCATTTTTAAAACATCCCACGAGTATGCCTCTCTCTCTCTCTCTCTCTCTCTCTCTCTCTCTCTCTCTCTCTCTCTCTCTCTCTCTCCTGTTATATAGCGTATGTTTAGGTACAATAAAAACAGAAAAAAATCAATCTCATCCTAGAAGTGTTCGTCACTACATCTCTCTCTCTCTCTCTCTCTAAGTTTTCTTCCTCCCTCCCTTCCTTCCATCTACAGCGTTCAGTTCATCGTAACGGGAACTGAAAATCCTTAACATCCTCCCCATCATCCTACCAGCTCATTAGAGGCAGCTGTGGCCATCTGCCAAGCCCCGATTAAGACGGGCCGAAAAATAATGCAGCTTCTTTTGTGAGATGCTGCTCAATTCGCCCGCTATCAAGTCGATTTCCTTTTCAGGTGACAAGTTTCGATGATTAAAATTCAGCGAGAGAGAGAGAGAGAGAGAGAGAGAGAGAGAGAGAGAGAGAGAGAGAGAGATGTAGTGACATACACTTCTAGGATGAGACTGATTTATTTTTGTTTTTATTGTATCTGAACATATGCCATAAAGAGAGAGAGAGAGAGAGAGAGAGAGAGAGAGAGAGAGAGAGAGAGAGAGAGGTTTAAGTTTACCTTGGTGGGACCTCTCTGAGGATCTGTTTTAATTATGATATGAAGGTTTACTGAACATTCGATATTCCCCTCTCTCTTTCTCTCTCTCTCTTTCCCTTCATCCCAGATACGACCGACAACAAGACAACAGTCGACAAGAAACCAGGTACATAATTCACTTCTCAGAGAGAGAGAGAGAGAGAGAGAGAGAGAGAGAGAGAGAGAGAGAGAATTTCAGTTTGATAAATCTTTTTTTATATCACAAGAACAGCTCGTCTACGCCTTCTCAAAGTGGATTCAGTCATTACTGAACTAGTTATTGACCGTCACGATAACAAGAACAACTTTGAAATTCAATATTTGGAGCCAAGATGGCTACTCGGTTTTGGGGATAGCTACTCAAGTGACCAGTGGCATCACACCGCGGTCCTCACGGACTAATATCTGAGAACTTGTCCCAACTTCTTAACTATGTGCAGGCTATATAATGTGTGATATGCAGACAGAGAGAGAGAGAGAGAGAGAGAGAGAGAGAGAGAGAGAGAGAGAGAGAGAGAGAATTCCAGAAGATATATACCAATGAGTGCATATACCACCTACGACTATGATACACTTTTTGAGAGAGAGAGAGAGAGAGAGGTATCAAATTATCAATTTTTATGAATAAACAGACAAGTATACGTGCACGTACTTCAAGGACTGACGCATATCTTCAACAAGTCACAGGTATTTTCCGACCTTAATGTTGAATTTATCCAACTGTCTGGAAGCTCTCTTCAGTCTACCCAGCGCCTCCCCCCCCCTCTCCCTGGCACTTCTTTAGGTATTAG
>NC_061109.1:79610975-79615975 GCF_015104395.2 Macrobrachium nipponense
CTATTTATCTATCGTGATATTTATTATATATATATATATATATATATATATAATATATATATATATGTATATATATATATACACACATTATATAAATAATATATATATGTGAGTGTATATATATACGTATATATATATACTATATTATATATATATATATATATATATGTAGAGAGAGATAGAGAGAGAGAGAAAGCGATACGGATAGGTAATAACTTACTACAACAACACTCAATGAAGAAGTAGGATGCCCCTATGTAAAGGATCTATGGGTATTGTGTCTAAAGGCAACAAGACGGTGAACTGATTCCCTTTGTTCCATTTATATCGTGAAATATTATTATTATCGCAAGGGAGCGCAGCCAATGAAAGCAGCACTCAAATCATTTGAAAATAACCACTTCAGCACTTAAATCACTTAAAAAAAACAGGTTCAACACTTGAATCACCTGAAAATAAACAACTTCAGCACTTAAATCACTTGAAAAAACAAACTTCAGCACTTGAATCACTTGGAAATAACCAACTTCAGCACCTGAATCACATGAAAAAACCAACTTCAGCATTCATATGATTTGAAATTAACCAACTTCAACACTCACATCACTTAGAGAGTAGTCAACTTCAGCGCTCAACTCAATTAAAAATAACCAACTTCCAACAGCGAACCCCAATAAAATAAGCCACTTCAGTCAAATAACAATTTCCTTTACTCCGTAAGAAAATCCAGCGAAATTATATCATTATATATAGATTATATATATAATATATATATATATATATATATATATATATATTATATATATATATATAAAGGAAACAAATCACACCCTGATAAGTCGTTCACCACGAAAGAGCAAGTCACTTGACTTATACCCTCAATTCTTGTCGCTCTATTTGAGAGATGAATTTCGAAAGATTCAAGCAAAAAAAATTATAAAATAAATAAATAAATAAAAAGAGTAGAAGAAAAGAACAAATAATACCTGACAAGTACACGAAATAGAACAAAAGTAAACTTTTCTTTTTTATTAATCTTTTAAGACTATTTGACGCATAGATTCCTCTTATATTCTAATAATTTACTTTTATGTTATCTACTTATTTGATTCATTTGTTTAATTTTTCTTAATAAGTGATTTCCTTCTGTATTTCCCATTACCTTCTCTCACTTCTTTCTAATGAACAACATATTCTTCAGAAGCTTCAATTTTAAGTCAGTAGCCCCTGTGGTCTTGTTCCATATGAATAAGGTTCATTGTCTGAATAATAATAATAATAATAATAATAATAATAATAATAATAATAATAATAATAATAATAATAATAACTAACATTATTATTATTATTATTATTATTATTATTATTATTATTATTATTATTATTATTATTATTATTATATAATGTGTTAGATGAATTGCTAACTAATTCAACCGATAAAACTCCTAATTCAACCTCGACTTCAATTACGAATAAGAAACAATATTGTGCATAAAAAGAAAGTAATGCCTATATTCTTAATATCCACGGGAAAAATATTCAACGTGGAAAAATATTCATAAGAAAGAGCCGACTCTCTGACGTTTATTACGCTAAAAAAAGGAAAAAAAATGGGCTATTTATCTATTTAATGTCCCACGTATCTACGGCACAGGAATACATTATGGAATAAAATCTCAATTGTATCTGACTGAAAAAAAAACATTCCTGTTTTTTCTTACTCTATTATTATTATTATTATTATTATTATTATTATTATTTATTATTATTATTATTATTATTATTATTATTATTATTTAGTTCTTATTAATTATTTTTATTATTATTAACTTGAAATTCAGGCTTCCACAAAATGTGTTCACATCGAAAGATGTAACAGAAGGCAATGGGAAACACAGAAAGATGATGTCACTTATTAAAAAAAAGAAAGAAATAAAGTAACAAATGAATCAATAGATAACAATAAGAGTGAACGATTAAAAGAAAATGAGAATTGTATCGGGGCAGCAGCGCACTGCATCTTTGCTTGAACTTCTGAAGAAGTTCCAACTGCACGACATCCTCAGGGAGACTGTTCCACAGTCCAACGGTGTGAGGAATAAAGGACCTCTGGAACTGAGAAGTCCGACAGCGAGGCATGAAAATATCAGGAAAACGTCAAATAAATGAACAATATTTAACCTCTTCGGTTAACATCCTAGGGAAAGAACCCTACAGGTCCCATTTCATCAAGCGTCACGAGTGGGCAGAAAGGAATCGAAAAACCAGGAGAGATCAGTTAGCCTATCATTTCCCTGATCCTATCAACTGCTGGGTCGTTAGGTCTCCTGGAATGGTCTCACGGGATTGCTAGAAACACAGGGATGCCAACCTCCTCTCTCTGGAGCACTTACTAGAAAACCAGGGATGCCAACCTTCCCTCTCTGGAGTACTATGAACATGCAGGGATGCCAACGTTTCTGCCGTTCCTTCTGGAGGTCTAGAAATCTCTCTCTCTCTCTCTCTCTCTCTCTCTCTCTCTCTCTCTCGCACTTACTACACGCCTGTTTTTTCTGTGGATGTTAGCAACTCATGGTTGAATTAAAATATGTAAAAGAGCCCAAAAAACCAAAATATGTAAATCGAGGTCATTTTCATTCAAAACAGGTAAAGGTTTCCAGTAATACAATATTCAATGACGATGAGCGGCTTCACCGTGTACCTGTGCTCTCTTTAACGGCCACATAATGAAGCAATTGCCTTTTAATAATGCTTTCTCGAGTAATCAATACCAACGTCTACCTCACTGTCTGACCACTACGGGGTGAGGAGGAGGGGGGGGGGGGGGGGTGTGTGTGTGTCTGGGGAGACATGGTTTGATGGTGGTTGAAAGGGTTGGTGAGCGGCGGGGAGGATTGGATTGGTGCTCAAAATAAATTAAGTCTTTGGAGAAATCAACAGCTTACTGTCTCCCTCAAACAAAGGGCAGTATACAAGCTAATGGGGCGAGCTTCAGATAAAGCTAAGTATTTAATGCCATGGGTGAAATTCAATTAACCAATGAGTGAAACTGTTAAAAAATAGTTACCTCTTTCAGTTATGAATCAATATTGGTTACTACCAGTAGCATTTAAGATCAAAAGACTTTCCCATCAAACTTCTTCAATTCTACTCATATCTCCTCCCACCCCACCCCAACCTCTCTCTCTCTCTCTCTCTCTCTCTCTCTCTCTCTCTCTCTCTCTCTCTCTCTCTCCTGTGTGTCAAATCTCACCAGAGATTTCCCTAAATATATTTTCCAACTTGTCTTGAAAATCTCTCTCTCTCTCTCTCTCTCTCTCTCTCTCTCTCTCTCTCTCTCTCCTGTGTGTCAACTCTCACCCGAGATTTCTCTCAATATATTTTCCAGCTTAAAATGAAAAATATTCTCATTCCCTCTCTCTCTTCTGTGTCAAACCTCACCCGAGTTTTCCCTAAACATATTTTCCAACTTGTCATGTAAAAATCTATTCTCCTCTCTCTCTCAGTAAAATTTCACCCGAGATTTCTCTAAATATATTTTCCAACTTGAAATAAAAAAACTCTCTCAAAAGAAAAACATTTATTACCCTGAAATCTTAAATCACCAGCCCTTTAAATCGAAAATTCCTAGTTGCCAGGCCCTGCCGAAAAAAGCGCCCGGGGGCATTTGCATGAAAATCGCTCATGTAAATTTGACCCGTACGACCAAATAATACGACTCCAACGACAATATAATACGACTACCATTTCCCCTTTTTATTTATCCCCTGCTGCCACCCCACCCATAATAATCCCCCCACCCCTCACCGAGCCCCCTATCCCATCCCCCAAATTCCGGCAAAACAAACCTCACACGAAAATGCTGAATTCTGGGAAAGAGACGATAATCGAATAAGGACTGAAATATTTTTACACTGTTTTGCGGAGTTCTGAGTTCTTAAATATTTTTCTTGTTAAGTGCATTTGAATGAACGTTTATGTAATGGAATTCCCGCTGTATTGACGAGTGCTGTATCGTGTCTGTATGTCAGCTGCAACTTCATGATCAGCAATTATTACATTAAGACATCAGCACTTTTCATATTAATCATTATCACATTGTTCTTCGTTCTTTATTTATTTATTTTTACAGGATTAAATAAAATAGTTGAAGGCAGATTCCTATGTTAATTTTACTAAAACCTGGAATTCGTAACTAACACACGTGATCACATTTTAGCAAGGATAAGAATTTGACTTTAAAGGGAATAAAGGTCCATTCAAAAGTGGACTGCGTTCAATCTTTTTAAAATGTTTCAGAATTAAGAGACCGAAAAAATCACTCATCACTATATTAGATTTATCAACAAGGTTTTAAAATAATTAAATACATAAACATATATGCGTTTGGAGTCTGCCACTGTAAGCACTTTAAATACAGGAATACACCATAGCCTAACCTTCCCTAACCTAACTTGACCTAAGGTGCTGCATTCTAATTTCAAAGTACTGCGAACTCTCCCGATTTACAGAATTAACTAGTTTGTGAATTAGAGGTCCAGTGATGGACAGTGCCACCTTCAAGTCAACATCAGCTTTTCAATCGTTTGTTTGCATTTGTCCTCATCGCTACTAAAGTAGAGAAAAGAGTCACATAGATTAGCGGTGACAAAGTGAACCAAGTACTTTGACGATACGAATGAATCCATAAAATCAATTCAGTTCTTTTCTGAGTTTTTCCTAGAACTACCCCTATCTTTCATCTCTGTCCATTTTTCCATACGAGTCATTTCTTCAAGATGTTTTCTGGTGCGGTGTAAAGGATTCGCCTGTGCAGAATGCACAACTGAATATATAACGTTCAGGTATACATTTACACAAAAATATATGTGCATATAATATGTAAACACATATATATATGCATGTATAAACATACATACATACATCTCTCTCTCTCTCTCTCTCTCTCTCTCTCTCTCTCTCTCTCTCTCATCTCTCTACTATATATATATATATATATA